>NC_084703.1:38926566-39115546 GCF_033807575.1 Cydia pomonella | reverse complement strand
AACAAAAACAAACATTCTTGACCCGACTTCGCCATTTTTAAGACATGTTTTCATAATTTGACGTATCAAATTATCTGTCAAAATTGACAAGTATGCTCCACGACCAATCACGTTTATGAGCTTTCGAGAAGTCACTTAGATCTTGCTTAGATCTCTAAACCATCTCTTATTGATGTCTTATTGAAATAAGACCGGAATCAAAGTTAACGTCAATTTTGACATATCGTTTAGTTATCGATCTTTTCAATCTCTTTCCAAGAACTAACGCATCTCTAAATCATTGTTCGAATCGGGCCCATACCCTACTTAATACAGGATAATTGCCAATAATGTCCAATTGTGCAGTTGATGCATTCAGCACAATGTAAACATTAATTTGAAACTAACACCTGCAGCGCTCATCGATGATTGCAATCGCTGTTGGCGAAATATTTATGATGATATTGCTGCCAGTTAAAATATCGTTATATATTCCATTTTACTAAAAGCAAATATACAAAATTCGGCCAAGTCCTCATATGTTTCTGCAATTGCTATCAGTTTAAGTAACGTAGGAGGTCCCGGGTTTGAATCCAGGTAAGGACATTTATTTGTGTGTTTATCACGAATATTTGTCCCGAGTTACGGATGTCACCTATGTATCTAAGACTGTATTGAACTATTCATATCAACGCCTACGAGTAGTACCTATAGTACAAATATTTAATATAAAATGGGGGTATTAATTGTTTTGCCAGACTTGTGTTAAAATAACCTTAGGTACTCATTGACGGTTTTAAAAGAATATGAATTAGTAAATATCATACAGGGCGCCATTATTAAATATGTCCAAACTTGGCCTATTACATTGCCGTGTGTCATTACATCGTACATCTGATGATATGAATTATTCCGTGTACGGTCGCAATTATTAAATCAGTAAACATTGCATACAAATCTGTTATAAATAGTATTAAATAATTAAAAAAAACTCATTGATAATTGTGAATCAAAATCAAAATTGTTATCACCTAGTTTTGAAGGACTAGCGATAATGTAATGTACTGTAATATCATAGTGACATTATGCTGATCTGATGCAGACAACCTGATCATGCCGCAGGTGGCCGTAGGACATTGTGGTGACCAGATGAAGGGAAGCTGATCAATCGATTATGTCGCAGGTGACCATAAGACGAACAGAGAGAAGAAGAAGAAGATCGTGCTGATTTCATGAAGGCAAGCAGATCCTGGCGCAGGTGACCCTAAAACATTGTGCTGATCTGATGCAGGCAAGCTGATCATGCTACAGGTAACCACAAGACATTGTGCTGATCTCATATAGGCAAGCTTATCAATTATCAGGCCACAAGAGCTAGGTGATAGCAAAAAAACCAATAGGGAAAGTCTGAAGCAATACATTTGCAACATAATAGGGACCTAGAAAGTGTACAAAATACCATATATTTACAAAAAAATGATTATACTTTTTATAAAATGTTTTACTATTTGTTTATTACTTTTGTACAAGGATACACAAAGCCCTTTGTTGAAACTGTCCCCTGGCATCTTATATATTTTTATGCGGTCTACTTTCATCCAAGATAGATAGCCATGAGATATTCTCGTCTTTCTGGACGAATACAGACAATTTTACAAATACTTTTACTAATAGCTCTTACGTGAGACGAAACAGAATGAAATGAATGAAAATGAATTCTTGGCTTGAAGCACAAACGTGAGAATGTTTTTGCCTCGTCCTTTTTATTCTGACTTGGAAAATTATGCTAATCAAGGAGAGTTTGTACCACTTTTTACTAGAAACTATATTTTTATTTTTATTTATTTCTATCAGAGTCCAGATTTGTTTTATCGCAGGAACGTATGTAATTCTAAAGTAATTCTAAATTACGATTTCTTGTTTTTTCTGCTACTGTTGTAGCTAATTAAAAATGTGTATTTTTTAATCTTCTAATACTCGAATTATTTACACTAAGAAAATAACTTATTATCTAGCGAACACTCATATATAGTTAATAAATTTTATTTGATTTAAATCCAATGGCTATCGGCGTAAACATTTGAGGTGTTTGCATCTGAATCTGAAGCAACAATGGGTAGTGATTAATTGTCCTCGGAATGACATTTAGTCTAGTCCACAGCGTAAACAGCAAAGTTTTGCTTAAATCGCTTTTGCAGCAACGCCCCTAATTGCGCCGACTCAATTTTGACAGGTGATTGTAGCCCGAAGATAAATGGAAACTGGCGCTGAATCGCTGAAAAGAGAACGAAAAGACGTCGAAGGGAATGAACCCGCGCTGCCATTACTTCCGAGTCTTCGGAATTCAAAGCTTATCTAAATGCGTCAAAAAGGAACTCACTTTACTGCGGAGCGCGGTGATATGTAGGTTCCCGATTCATTCATAAAAAATAGGTCAAGAGCATATCGGGCCATGCTCAGTGTAGGGTTTCGTAGTTACCATTCTGTTAGAACAGGCCAAACGGAAGCTATTAATTAGTAGGTACATTACAAGCCTAAGGGAGTATCTTCACAGCGCCTTGTACGTCTTTTTACTACGAAGAGAAGATTTGTTGCAATCACGTTTGCTATAGTTTTCACTGAAAGTATTTACTAAGCTCTTGTTTCAAGATTTTTTCATATTTTTTGGACTCATGGTTCAAAAGTTAGAGGGATGGGACATTATTTATGGGATATTATTTTTCTTACGGAGCAATTATTTACGAAAATATTATTGTTATCAAAAATGATTTTTGGAAACCCTTATTCGTTTTGTCCCTATCCAATAGACATGTGTAAGTAATGCGCGTAACATCACAAATGAGATATCACTCAAACGCGTAATGTTGCATTACGCATCACTCCGAGAAACCAAGCATTACTTCAACTTCAAACATCACTCGAGCATATGACTGGCCGAAGCGCGCGTAAACTCGTAAAGCATCAATATAGATTGACGCGCCGGTAGTCGGTACGAAAGGTCCGTTCAAGTAGAATCCGCGTAATGTATAATGAGCAATGAAACGTGATGGTGTGATGTGTGATGTTTGGTTGCCATGCTATCATTACTTTGCTATCCCGCTCGCACCCGCACTCACTGCTCGCTCGCTCTCATTCCGCAATGCTTTCGGAACACTTCGGATCGGTCCGCTCGGCCGGTCGGTAGCAGTCGCATTTGAGTTATTGCAAATTTCATTAAATTGATACGATAACGGATTTTTGCACCTGCAATCGATTTAAAACTGTAATGCGTTAACATAGAGCTTACAATGTTTTTAGTATTTTACCTATAAGGATGCGGCAAAATGATAATTCGCTTGCGAGTTTGAATTTGACGAACAAAAACGTATTTACTGTTTATTATTGTTGTGAAATGTTTGGTTTGGTTGACTTTCGCGGCAAACTAAATTAAGCACGAGTGAAGTTACTTATTTATCTTTAATTTAATAGTGAGCTAGTGTTTACAGTACATTCTCGTATCAGTATCATATCATAATTTTATTGATATACCCAAATAAAAATACTACTACGTGACTCTCGATGGCGTTATCTCATTAATTAACAGATATTTTCTTTTCTTTTTTATCTATGATGCATATTTTACGACTATAAAAATAAAAACATTAACAAAAACGATCTATCACATGGCGGTGACAAAACGCAATGCCTAATAGATCGACGCGCCGATATGATACGCCCTAGAGTCCTAACACTCGCTGCGTAATATAGTTAGTACTGTGATGACTGTGATGAGTGTGATGTTGCCATCACGCGCGCGCCCGCGCGCTGTATTCGTTCGGGTAAATGTTTCGTTTCGAGTGATAAGTGATGTGATATCTCAGTGTAACATTACGTTTTCGAAAAAGTGATGTGATATAGCATTACTTTTTGAAGCACTGTTTCGCGCATGTCTACTATCCAACGATACCCCACACTATTGCACTACTACTACTATCGCAGCTTTCTAGCACTAACGATAACTAAGCAAAGGCGCGTACGGATGGCCAGACGGACAAGGCGAAACTATAAGGATTTCTAGGTGACTACGATACCTTAAAAAAATACAGTAAAAGTTTTCTACATTTCAATAATTACTAAATTAAACGTTTATTTATATTCATATTAGTTTATTTGTATTAATCATACAGTGTCAGTGTTACAATTTTATTAGGTACATAGGTATGCAAGATGGATGTTAATACTATTTATAAACGAAGTTTTACTATCATGACAAGCTTATGGAAATCTTATCGTCAATAGGTAATATCTATAATACCTACATATTTAAAGCGGGCCCGCTCCGAGATGTTACATCCGGCCGTACAATCCGTACGCATCGCATCGGTTTCATTTCAGCTCGCTGAACATCGTAATAGATACGCCAACATAATTATATTTCCGATTCTCGTCGTGAAACTGATATGAAATGTAACACTCAAAATGAGTGTAAAGAATCCTTTCTTCTTAGTTATGGAGTGTGGATTAAAAGTAGTGAAATCTCTTATGGTAGAACTGTTGCAAAAGTGTCCACCTGTCAGCTATAAATAATAGTTCCAAATCTCTCCAGAGTAGCTAAGAACCTAGGCGTTATTGACGGAGTGAATTGCGCTGTCTTTGATTTGAATTTTTTGTTCAAGTACTCTAGGTATTGTGACGCCACCTATTTAAGGTTTTTTGATGACACTTTTTGGTACATTGAGATTTCGTTCCTTATCTCCACCTTCCGTATTCTTAGTTCTCTTAATAAAAATGACAAATTGGGTGGTGACCGATGAAGCATAAAGGTGAAGTTTGGATGTCAACTACAGCTGTACTACTGTTGCGGCGTCGTTGTTGCCGGCGCTTTCTGTCAATTTCCTTCTTAAAATGAGAGACGTTCGTCGCCGCTTTACTGCCGCGATTATAACGTTCATTACGTCACTCGTTTTATCAAGGAAATTGACAGATATAGCGGTGGCAATACCGACGTGCGACAGTAATGCAGTTGTAGGTGACATCTGTCATGTCACCTGCAGCTGCATTAATGTTGCAATTAAAACCATATACTCGGGTCTAGTCCCTTGAAATGGTTAAAAAATCAAACTTCTATGTTAACGTAAAAAAGATACGGCCGTTTACGCCGCATAAAATTTCGACACTCAAGGGAATCAAAATTTATAATGTATTCGTACCTTCTGTTGACCTAGAAAAATTAAATTTGGCAAGTAATATCATCTTATACTTCAAGGATAGGGAAAAATCTAGAAACTTAACATTTGTAATTAAATCATAAAAAATATAGTCTTTATTTAAAGTCTGTAATCATTAATCAATCATCGAGGTTAAGCATTGGTATGCGCGGTCATTATTGTATGAGTGACCAAACTTTTACTATTTTCTCATATGTACCTACAAATTTGTACGGAAATGGGCGAGTGCAACTCGCACCTGTCCGATTTTTATTTTTATTACAGTATTTATGAAAACTTCAGAGGATACGGGGTTAAATTGTCAATTTGGTTCCCGGTTCATATCGGGGTTTCGTATCAGACTTAGTCGTTATCGCTTTAATATGAATATTATTGAGTGGTAGTAAAAGTCACTTTTGCCGCGGGTTGAGAAAAATATAGGTACACTCAATTGTAAAAATATAAGTCCACGCAACTTACTCAAAAATATGTCCCATAGATCTTAATTCGCCGATATACGAGCTATTGGACATATTTTTGAGCACCTTGTGTGCACCTATATTTTTACACTTGACTGTACGAACAAAGTAAAGTAGTTGATTTTTTTCGAACTGAAATCAAATAAGAGGAACATTTAGGTAAACACGAAAAGAGTTAAGACGACGATGTTGACATGTCGCCTTGTAGGAGGTAAATCATGAACCAATTGTTAACAGAGAACTCAAAAATACCCTGAGCACAAAGGTACGAAAGACTCAAAAGCAGAAAAAGCAGCCGACGACTTTTAATAATGAGGAAATAATAAGGTGTTATAAGGGCCGCTGACCTTATTGACCAGTAAAGAGGCGAGTGGATGGGTGAAATCAACCAGAACGATGAACACACGACACTATGAGGGTATGGAAGCAAATGAAATAACTCAAGTGAGGCGCGTGATAATTACGCCGCTCGCAATTTCGTATTCCTTACAACTATGTAAGGAATACGAATCATAAGTGCGTGAATATTAGCGTTTATACGGACGGAGTAAAAAATAGATTGGCTTTCATAGCCTTGCAAAGTGTTACTCTAGGTCAGAAGGTCACACATGTCTAGATTAGGAATATCTCGAAAAACCAGTATTGGGATAGCGCTAAGATAAGAAAGTGGGGCCCCCCCATCATCATGGGGGGCATCATTATTTTCAAAATTTATAACTGTCCTGTAGGGTCTCTAAAACTTAATGACAATTGATGATACGATGGTGTCTGTCGGTTGTAACTTTTGAATTTCAAAAAGTAATGAATAAATAACAAATTACCTGATTCTTGACGGTGTCCGGTCAGTTAAGATTTAATAACAACGGATAAAAATACAAAACCATAGGGGGCGTTTAAGAATTATAGGTTTATTATTTATTAGTGTTAAAACTTTTCGAGCTTTACAAAATCTTATTTATAAAACGATTAAACTTATTATCAAGTTTATATTGTTATTATATCCACCTATGGAGTGGAGAGACGATTCAAGGATGATTTTAAATAGCATTGGTTGACCGAGCTAGCGTCTTTGTTTCAGCCTGGTTGTCAGGTGTTCACCTCTAGAAATCGAATTTCTTAACAAATTGTGTGAAATATAAGACTTTTTCACAACGATTTGTGTACAGCTTATATTTAGACCCACTTTTTATAAATATCTGTAGGTAGGTTTTATTGCATATTGAGAAAATATATGTACTGAATATATTAGTTAAATTTAAATGAGCAAATACAAGCCAAAACACACATTATTATATTTTAATAATTGTCTGAAAATACGAAAATTATTTCTCCCGTGCAAACTAAAATGAATTGTTTCTGTTTATTGACAATGCAACAGTTTCGCTCTGATAAACGAATTCTGAGCCTTCAATCCATTTAATTAATAGGCCTGTGAAATACTTTGGAATTCGAATAATATAGAAGATCCATTTATTTTAATTGTTACCTACATAACACAGATTCAGAAAAGAAAACAGAAATTATGTCAGTGAATCAACAGTCAACATTAATAATATAATCTCATTGTTTAACAAAATGGAATCAATTATACAAATACTATTCAGTAGTATTTGTATAATTGATTCCATTAGTGTAAATAAATTCGATTTCGAAACGTGACGTACGCGTTTGCGTTTAGTCTCATTTTTAGATTTAGAAAGAGCGCGCCAAGCGGGACTTTTTGGAAACTCAAAATCCTATACAAAATGAGACTTAACGCAAACGCGTTCGTCACGTTATAACGTCGATTAAATTTACACTAGGGGTACAGGCCTTGATTTAACGTATGGATGTATTTATTTAAATATTGACTTAAACGTACGTAAAAGTCAATATTTTCTTTGTTTGTTAGCCCACGGTTCAGAATTAACAAGTCACAAGCGAAAAAGCAATCCCAGCTAAATTTACTTCTTGAATTCAATCTCAAGGATTTGGGTAATTATGGCTATAGTCATAAATAGGACGTTTAAAAAATAGAAATTGCAAGATAAACATGTTTGTATTGCTTGATATATATAGTGAATGAAATGATATAGTGTTCAGATCATGGACAACAAAAAATGACGGTGGGATGCGCCACCACTACATTTTATTGCAATTGTGCAAAGAGTGTGACCAAAGTTTATGAGCCGTAGACAAAAAAACATCAAAAAAAAAAAATTGGTTACATAAGTACATGCAGCCTGAACCTGAGAGTTTTCATTGCTTCATATGCTTATTTTGGATGGCATTCCTATATAATACTTACCTTTCTATATAATATTGTAAAACAAATTTGAATGTTATCTGGTTAAGTGTGCCATTCAAATAAAATAAAATAAAATTACAGCCTGAGAAGAACGATGGAAAAGTTCTTGCATTTCCTAGCTTATTTTTTATATTTAATTCCTCGATGGAGCTTAGATAGCTGGCAAAAAATGTACTTTTAAGATATCCCCGATAAGAAAAATCCATTGGGGATAAATCAGTGTCGTGAGATGGTTAGTGGAGGTTACCTCTTTGAGAAACAAGATTGCCAGCGATTTTTTTCCTATATAACTGCTGAAATAGCACCGTGAGTTCTTCTTGATAGTAAAAACACTTTACGTTTCTCATGGTAAAAGAGGGTATTTGTTGTTGCATGAGGTATGCAGAAATTTATACGATTCTGCATTAGAGTAAGTACGATTTTTTCACGATAAGAATTGATATTTGGTTTTAAATGGATTTGTTATACAACTCACATTGCGTTCGTGCGCCAAACCCCCTCGACTGAAATGAGTGCCTTTCATCCCTTGGCTGACAATCTACTTTAAAGCAGTGTAACGCAGGACAGAAAAAAAATATGCAATATGTTTTTACATACTGCATTTTGAGTACCTTTTAAGACAGTATATCGTTTTTTCGTAACAAAACCACGTTGACCTTGAAACGTGCTCTATGTAGTCGAGGCCACATGACGTGATTGTGATGTTGATCTTTTAGCGTTTAATCGATCGTCTCCTGACTGAACTACAATTGCTGGACCAGGCGGTACCAGATACTTATTACCTATTTGCGAGCATTTTAAATATTACAATATATATTGCCTGGGCTATAAAATCGTGGCTTAAGTTATATTCGCGTGCACTAAATTTTCGTTGTTTTCTGGAAAAAGAAATCATGGCGCTAAATACCTAATGGCTCTTGCTTTTGACATACCCGGCATTTTCTGCAAACGAATGTAGCGGCCGATTCAAATGTTAACTGACTTATGATCCAGCCTGTATTTTCCCTTATGGTTACGAATTTTCCCTTCACCTTAATAGTTATTTGTTTAACAAGGAGGCAAAGTTGTTGTTTAACCACTCGTGCTAATATTGACACCCGAGCAAGCGAAAGATCCCAAAATGGAACCACGAGCGTAGCGATTGGTTCGAGAAGTGGAATCTTGCGCGTTGCGAGAGATAAAGGCAAAATTTGTTTAACGAGGGTTAAACAAATTTTGCCTCCGAGCCAAACACACAATTTTTCACCACACTAATGCGAGGAAAATACTTCTAAGTATGAAATACCAATAATTGTAATTAGCAAAATCAAATCCAAATAATTGTAATATTAAAATTATCATTGAAAATCATCATTTAAAGGTCGATTCCACCAGCTAATATAAGGAAAGCACTCACAATTGGCATCTGATTACTTTGCCCCACATGTGGATAAAATCCAACTTTCTCATTCGTTTTTGAACAATCAAGAGGGCATTTACCAGTTGGTGTACTCGTCGACTGTAATTGTGGAAATTATATTTTGTATACCAAGCTACAATTGCGTACTTGTTATGTATGGGATCCCACTCAACTATAAGATTCATTACGATACGCAGTAGTAAATTATATAAAAAAATTACCAATCATGTGCCGCCGCGCTTAAACACTAAACGGGTGCAGGGCGAGGTCCTCGGGGCGCGGGGCGGGAGTCGCGCATTTATGTCTATATTTTTATCTACATTTACCAATCATCATTAATTATTTAGGTTTTATAGTAAAAAAGTATTATATTAGATGACTCATAGAAAAAAGTATTGTATACAATAGTGATATAATCAAGCTTTTCAATCTCATGCCTTACTTAGGTAACTCAGCAAGCTTCTTGCCTAAACACGGTACTCGACTGAAAAGTTTTCTAATATATCACGATTGTATAAAATACGTTACTATATCAATCCAGCATTATACATTGCTATAATGAAAATTATGCAAAAACACCCACTTAATTACAATTTAAGACATTTGTATGAAAACAGTGGGTGTCGTTTTATTTAAGTAATTTTTCATTTTTTTTTTTTGTTTTCGAAATCCATTCTGTAATCCATATAATCAAAAACTTTTTAGTAAAATATTGTTTATTATAATATTTTATTTATATAATAACAAATACACATTAATTTATCTTCATAAATGTTTTTAGTGCATAATAAATGTCTAAAGGCGAAATAAAAATTATATAAAAAATTTGAACATCCGAACTCTTTGTTGTGGACGTATAGACTATTTAAAAAAATTTAAAAGTGGATATAAAGCACTAGTTTGCAAAAACGAACTTCGAAAACGCTAAACAACCACAATATCACTTTTTGAGCACCTGTATTAAAAAAGTAATTTACTAGTACTTAAACGGGCAAATCAAGCGTAAGCCCATATTCCCTCCCCGCGGCCAAAGCAAACAGGACCTTTTCATTTTGATGGGCGTTACACGCTTCTATATCCTCACCGCGTGTGCTGTCACAGCTCATATTTAATGTATTCGCCCCCATTATCCTGCGCACCGAATATCACACTTACTGTTGCATGTTTATACAAAATGTACTGGGAATTCGCGGGAGATCGGTGAAACTAACACATACCGTGACCTGGATTCAAGCTTTATTCAGAGAATTTTCGTCAGTTTCCTTCCTAGCACTTTTAAGCTGCGTCAGTAGCAAACGAATGTACTGATTAAAAGCAGCCAGGCCAAGGACAATTGAACAATTGTATAATATAGACGAAATTATTCTCCAGAGAAAATTTGTCTGTCCTTATACAATGAGCTACCATTTAACCCAATTACAAAGGCGTAAAAAAATAATCTGTATTTTCGTATTTAAATTGTCGCATTAGCTACTTTAAAAAAAAACAGCTCAATAAATTCCTGTATAATATTCATCTAGCACGCAACACATGATATCAGGTTTTTCCACGTGACTCATGAGCATTATTTCACGGTCCAGTGTCGGGCATGATTGGCTACTCGTGTGTAAAAATAGCATCTGCCACTTATTCCACATGTCGCTTTCGTAATTTGGGGCCGTCAATTCGTAAATAAACACCACACAATATAACATCAACAATAAATTGGGCGTAGACAATCTACATTGGTTATTTTATAAGTAGGTATTTTATTACATTTATGTTAGTAAGCTGATGTTATTCATAGAAACAGTGACGTATTTATTACTGTGATTTTATTAAGATCATGGAGTTGAATGTTTTGTGCTCGAAAATAACCCAATATTTAAATGTTTTTGTCAGGCGTCCCTAGACTGGGACGGTTGGAAAATATGCCTAAATTGAAAATGTTCTTATTAGGTATTATGTTTATTGTTTATTTTTACTTATCTGATGGATTTGTAAAATATGATTTTTTTATACATATATTGACGTTTTTATCATTTCCTGTCGTTTGGCTTCCCCTGTGAGCCGGACATAAATCATAATTATAATAATGGAAACCATTCTTTTATAATTACTAACACTTGATATTATTTCAGGATATACATTTCAACTAACCGAGACATTAAGGTTTTTAAGGTAAGTAAGTTATAAACCCCTTATTATACTATATATTAATATTTCAAGTCTTTATACATAACAAATCGATGTAAACGATTATACGTAATCAGATGCATTATTTAATCCAGAACAAATTAATAACCTGTTATTCAAATTAGAATAAGCTTACAGAACTCTGTGAATGTAGTTATTATCAATATAGGCCAATCAAAATTAGCGTTTTGAGGAAATTACTCCCAGCAAGCTGGAAATAGTTTTAATACTTTCACTTGCTCCTAAATGCGTGTAATCTGAGTTTGCTCAAACCTAGGAGGGGGTTTTGGGTATCTTAGGAGATATTTTTTTTACCTTGGATTGCCAAACCACTCGATGTAGAAGGAGCCCACTGTCAATTACAATGGCACTATCATCAGATTCCGGATTTTTAACATGATTTTTCAAAAAATTAAGAAATCCATAATGGCGGCCATTATTATAATTTGACTACGAATTCATATTAAAGGTACCTTTCGGATCTTCAGATATCAATTTTCATCATGATTAGAACATATTTTCCGTCAGACGTACCGTTATCGATCTACAACCAAAAAACTGAAAAAGAGAAATATGTATGCACACCTGGAATTGAGCAAACTTGGATTACTCGCATTTAAGACCAACAGAAGATATTAAAACGATTTCCAGGTTGATGGGAATAAATTCTTCAAAAAAAAACTTTTTTGTACTACGTCGGTGGCAAACAAGCATACGGCCCGCCTGATGGTAAACAGTCTCCGTAGCCTATGTACGCCTGTAGAGTAATATGCGCGTTGGCGACCCTATCCATCAAGACTTGGGCTAGTTACAAAAAATCTATGACATGTGTGACATCTTAAGGTGACAGTCCATTTCCAACTGCAGCTGCACTACCGTGGCGACATTACTGGTGCGACATTACTGCAGCGGCCGACTGCTGCTGTTTGCGGCGTGCAGTCGCGGCAGCGTTCGTCAGTTGATTGTCAAAGTCAATGAATAATGTCACTGTCAGACGTATAAATAAAATTACTAATTTACTTATTTGTATTTTTTACGAGAAGAAGTAAGTGACGATAATGCTACATGGTACACGAAAACGAAAAACAGTTTGCCTTTCTACAAAAGTCAAATTCAGTCGAAGGCAGCTACGCAATATTATTAAAAAACCAGATATTGTTGGTGATCGTTTGTTTGCCGATTAAATGAATAACAATTTAACTTCAAATTGAAGAAATACAACCAAATTACTCGAATTAAATGAATGCAGAGGAGAAATATTTCTTCACTTAAGGTAAGTTAACATTTTGAAATTATCTTCCCCATCCTCTTGACTAAATGCGTGACCACCGCACACAGCAACCCGACAAGAGCGGGACTCATGTTGCTCGTGATGGATACGGTATGCGCACTTGATCCACTTGCATCACGTGATGCAGCCAAATCCAGCCGGTGGTGTCTGCACGTTTTTGGTGGCCTAGTACCGCCTGGATGTAGAAGTCTGCGATAAACGTCCCCTCAAAAAGCTAGGTAGGCTCTTTTATCCCGGGTTCACTTTATTTTTGCAAAGGGATTCGTGGGTTTCGGAGATGGCGATGCGACAAAATAAATTCTCCAATGCAGTCGTTCAGTGTTAGCAAAATATTACAGATTTATCTTTCTGAGTTTTCATATTAAACCAATCTTTCATTAGTTACCTAAAAGTAAAGAATAAACTAATAAATTTGATTTGTAAGAGCTATAATTACGCAATTTACACTTAATATTGTCCAGTTTCCTATTTCAAACTAAGGCACAAATTTAAATCTTATAATCGCTCTTGTGTTGCAGGTGTCCATGGGCGACGGCACTCGTGGTCGTGGCAGATACAGTTTATGACTAGACCATATAAAACTTGATGGGCGAGACAAGAAATCCTTTATGAAGAAAGCTATTTACGTTAGCCAAGGGGCTGATAGAAAGAATATTTAATAAATTAATTGGAATAATAAATATTTTCCTCGTGATGGTGTGATAAAATAATTTTTTTTTTGCGCTCTGTAGCAAAGTTTGTTTAACCCTCATGCCTTGAAGTCCCCGCAACTGTCAATATAATTTTATTTTAAAACCGCTGTCGCTTCTCTTGTGGTTCAATTTTGTAATTTTTCTTACGTTTGAGTATCCATATGCTACCATGAGGTGTTAAACAACAACTTTGCCTTTTGTATTTCTAGGTAATACAACTGAATTATTGCTTCCTTTATCTCAGAAATGGCTTTGAAATGACAAAGTGAGAAAGTGTCACGATATTATACACCGTGGGCTGGTAAAACCTGATAGATTTAAAGTTGTATTCTTAATCGCATTTAGAGGCTAAAATATCATACAAATTTTCTGTAATCGGTCTTCTTTCAGAGATAATGGCAATTCTTGCAAAAATTTGTTTCTGCTATAACTTTGTGAAAAACGCCTTTTTCACTGCGGCGCTGCCTCTATGTGACTTGGTTTAGTCATACCTTCTGACAAACATTACTCAACTAAAAAGAACACTCAATTTTGATCTATAGGTGAATTATGAAAACTTTACTTCTTCGTTGTAATGTTTTTTTTCCGCCAAGATGTAGAAAGAAATAACGTGCTGTGTGCAGAAAATGGCTTTTAAATCGGCTAAAAAAAAAACAGAACATTTTTTTTCCGAATTTTACTAAACATTTTTTGATCCTCAGGAATGCGTGGTTAAGATCTGTCGGATTTTACCAACCCACGGTGTATATATTATGATATTACGACACTTTCACATTTTATCACGCCAAATTCACTGAGCCACGGTACTGTCAGCGAGAATTCAGTAATTAATCCTGTTAAATATAAGCGTCACTGAAACTCCTAAGCACGCCTCCAACTCCAGAAGTGATACATGCGCGTTGCCGACCCTTTAAAAACCTGCACACTTCTTTTTTCAAGAACCCCTACTGTAGACCTTCAGAAAAACCTCGGCAGGGAGCTCATACTAAAGCCGGAGCGCCCGCGGGAGGAAATTCCTCTTAAGCCGCACAGTGCGCGACCATTGTTGCCACTAAAAAATGTAATCTACTGTGGTTTCGTAGTATCCTAACACAAATATAGAGGATACAGAGTAAGCTATTTCATTCGAAACATTTTCTCAGTCAAAATTTAGAAAAAGAGAGAAAGAGGAAAGAGAGGAAATTGCATACAACCACTCCGTTCTGTATTAGAATCATCATAGAAATATTATGTTGTCACATTTTTATGCTATGTGTACATGATTGTACGATAATGGTTAGCATACCTACATCGATCTTATTCTAACACATACGTGCGTCCTGTAATTTAGTAGTAGTAGTAGTAGTAAAACTTTTTATTGTACAAAAATGAACACAAAACAGGAAAAAAACACTCATCATTAATACAAAGGCGAACTAGTTTTCCAGTTTTTTCACTATTATTAGTTTGTAAATAATTTATATATACATACATACATAGCTACTATCTACTTATTGCCTACCATGAAAATCTTAATTTGAAAATTGTATATTTGGCTCTCTATCGTTCTTGCCCTTTCGAGCTTATAGCTGTTCTCGGAAAACTACGAAAAAAGGAAAGAACTGTTTATTTAATGAATTTATCAGGAAACATTAAACAAAAACAATAAGAGCAACGCCAAGATACAGAGGAACTACCGCGAAACACAGAAACTATCGGGGTTGTTTATCCACGGGTGTAATAAACTCCTTATATTGTAGTGGTTATATCCTCTTTGCTTAGAGCTACTAATATCTGTGACCAAAGACATTTCTGTAAAGATTTGACGTGCGGTTTGCAGTTGCGGTCGTATGTACACGAAACACTAAAAATCACCATGCTACGTGCAGTCGGTCTTGTCATCATTTTACTATGGAATTTGACAATAACATTGACGTATTCAGGCCGCTGCAGTAATGTCGGAGCAGTAGTGCAGCTGCGGTCGGAAATACGTTAAAATTACCATATTACGTGCAGTCGGTACCGTCATTGATTTTACTATGGAAATTGACAATAACACCGACACGATCAGGCCGCTGCAGTAATGTCGGAGCAGTAGTGCAGCTGCGGTCAGAAATGGACTGTCACCTTTACTTTCTTTTTTAAGATAAAAGTACAGTGTTAAATTACAGTATTATATTTTGATAAATTAATTAGAGTCCATCTAATGCACAGATTTGATCGGAACAAAGTGAGGAGGTGTCATTATAAACTACATATTTGACATTAATGAGGGCATCGCCATACTATGTCGTTGCAAATATGTACTACGAGTATGTGTTGAGTTGGTTTAGCCCCACTCTGAACTTGAAATATGAATGAAATAAACTAAAAGTTTCGCCATTTTAAAATCAAAATAAACACCCTAAGGTTACGGTATAACGGTTCTGCTTTCGAAGAAGGCTCGTGAAAATTTACTGGAGAGGTACAAATTGAAAATATTACGGAAGGATTGTAAACGAAACGTAATATTACTGCATTATAACACATTTTACGCATTGTAAATGATATCTTATTTAATAGCGCTGTCACCATCGAGGCACGCGGCTTGCAAAGGAAACACTTGCTGAAATAAACCGCTCGTGGGCTGAATGAAAAACATTCGAAGCATGAAATAATTTCCACTTTTCGTTTTTAGGTCGTGCTTATTTATTAAACCAGCCTTACGTGGATTTACGAGCGGCATTCTTACGGCTTGTTTCTTCTTTTACAAAGATAAAATAAAAAATACAGGTATGAACTGTAAATCGTAAATTTAATCCTAAGAAAATGGAAAAGGTTTTGAAATTTGCATTGTTGATCTTCTGTTCTTTAATTTGCTTGTATTATAAAATCGTGTTGATATTAAATCAAACATGACGTGTGGTTATCTATAAAAATTCAACCTGATTATGATTTACTTTTAGGTATAAGTTAGTATTCATTGACCACTTATCAATCAGATTCACTAATTAAAATTAAGCATGAACCGATTATTCACATGGAGCGTTTAGGAGCCCTAATTTGCCATTTAAATGATCAAATAAGCGGGATACAGAAAATATAGTACTGCTCACATTATAGTCGGGGAAGTAAGTGCGGAAATGTATGGAGCAGTGTGCACTTTTGTCTCAGGCGCTTGGATCATACTTAGCCAAAAGATTAACTTTTGACTACCCCCAAAAAAGAGAGTAGAAAAGGACGCCTTCGGCGGTGCAGTTCGCAATCTATTTCTACCTAGATGACTATAGCTATGTCAAGTTTGTATAAATAACGTATAAAAAAGAAAAAGGAATTAATTTATAAAATAATCGTATTCATTCGAATAGGAACTAAAAATGTAAATTACATACATATCAATTTTGGTCTTCATTATCACAGTGTGGTGATTTGCACTAAATAATAAGTTTGTGGCAAAAATTTCATTTTTTGGTACAAGCTTTCATCGCTGACTGTACTTTTTTTTACAGGCAACTAATACTCATCGAGACACTTCTAAAACCCCAAACACAATTAGGTTGCGTTGTTTTATCACAGAGTTCCTACGGTCACCTCCTGTCTCCATCATCAGATCAGTACCATAATATTGCATTTTCATCCGACTTACATAAGTATACAAATTTTCATCTTCGTCGATAGCCGGGAAGTGGGTCAAATTTAACTTGCAAGATTTGACCCGTACATACATAGGTACATTGCAAGTTAATAAAAAGCTTCTAAAAATTGGACCAATTAGCACATTTAGTCTGTATCCCCCTTAGAGGTTTATTTTCAAAAATGTTGTTTAAGAGAAAAGTCAGTTCCGGCGGTCTAGTTAAGAGGAAAAGGAATGAAGTCACGTGACCGCTTCTCCATACAAATGTAGACCCGTATTTTCACGAATTTGATGTGAATTAACCATATAGGTAGGTATGGTACCCTGTGAATTCATCCAATACACTCTATCTGCAGTACACTACATATGTATCGTATAGTTACAGTGTATTGGATTCACAGGGTACTACGCGCAGTTAATTTTTTTTATTATTATAAGAGTAGGTAGGTAGCAGTAGCTTTTAAAAAATTGTATGCAATTTTTCGCTCGGAGAGGCATACATATGGTAAATATACAATAAATTGCGTAAACATCTTTTTCATAAAGTGAATATCAAGGAAGAAAATGGGTAGTACGTTTGTATGGAGAGGCGGTCGTCCACTATCGTCTTAAGATCGTCGGAACTGACTTTTCCCTCTCCCTTTTTGGGAATCGTCAGAAGTTAATCTCATGACTAGGGCATTAGATTAGCCTAGTATGATCGAGGAAACACTCGCGCCAAGCGGCATCGCCCGAAACTAAAGAGCTTACTTACTACACTTACTTCCCCCACTATTACAACACCACCGCTTCAGGTGTTAGCGGAGCGTGTCACGTCTGGCAGTTTCAAATCCGGGAACACAGCCGCAACTGTGCAGGTAACGCAATCATCGTGAGCCGTCACTCCGTGTGTACTGTTGGTGTGGCAGTTGAGCACGTCATGCATACTAATGCCTAATGTCGGGCGATAACGTCGGTGTAAACTGTTCTAACTTGAGAACCTCTCTAACGAGATTGTCAGATCCCGCTAAAGCTTCGTTACGCGGTTTCAAATAGAATTCGTGCTTATTATTTACCGTATCAATTTGTCCATCTCGAGCACAATAGCGAAGTGACGGATTCTAACATATTTTTGCAATACAAGATATTGTTGATTAATCTTGTTTAAGATGTAGTTCAAGATCTTGCTTTATCACACCTCATCAGAGGGTTTTGCTAAGGTACCTACCTATTTACATAAAACTATCTGTTGCCCACGACTTCGTACGCGTGGATTTTTATGTTGATTGTTGATCATTGTGCAGCAAAAGATAGCAGTAGGGTTAATAATTTAACCCTTTTCCAGGCCGCACAAACCTAATAAGTTCCCCAAATATCCAAATACATATCCAAATATAAAATCCAATAAATCCAGCTGTGATAATTCATTTGATGTGACTTGTCTTGTCACATTTCTCAAAAGTCTAATCTAATTTGAACCTTAAATCGGAATGCTAAAGTTGAAATTCTATTGGCGCGTTTGCGGTCGATAAATCGTACTATGCCTGGAAAAGGGTTATTACAAATACTCAACAACAGTTTCGAAGTTTCAAATCCTTCACTCCATATACCCTTTCAACTCCCTTGGAAGACCAAATTTTGAAAACGCTTAAATTATTATTATAGTTTTCCCATATAATTTTCATGAAGCTTTTTTATGAAGTTAAAAATAACTCTTTCCTAAAAAAATATGTTAAGCCCATTTTATTTATGTATTAAGTGATTCAATTATGGGATGAAACTTGCAAAACTTTGAAATACCTTTTTATTGGTTTCTAATATGCTGTTTTTTTAAGAAGTTTCAAGTTCATCACTCAAAAACTTATACGTACCAGATACAAACTTTTAACCCCTTTTTACTCCGCAGGGAATGAAAAAAACGCTGACATTGCTATTCTTCATTTCTAATATTGTGTCTCTCTCTAGCTTTCTAAGAAGTTTCTAGTTCCTTGCTCAAAACCTTTAACCCCCTCATGGGATACAATTTCAAAAATTATAATATTATTCTTGTTTACGGGTATTGTGTTTATCTACGAAGTTTCACATTCTCCAGAAATTGTTTTCTTGTATTTTATAGTAAAATTGCACCACATAGGTACAAACTTTTATCCTCTTTTTATTTAACTTAAGGAAGTTCTTATTTCTTGTAGGTTCTCGTACACGATATAGGTGCCTAAATGTAACCAGGGGCCTAGCCAAGTTGCCAATTGTTTGTAGAAAACGAAACGCTAATATAAACGTAAATAATGTATGGAAATGATATCGTTTCGATTCGTTTTCTACAAACGATTATTGTCATCTTTTGGTGCTTTTGTAGGTTCGGCTCGGCATTGATGAGTCATTCAGTCAGTAGCGCTAAGATGTCACCGTGCCTGTCACGTTCTAACAAGTATGTAAGCGCGAAAGTGACGGACATAGTGACAAGTCAAAAAAATTGAACCATGCTGCCACCGCAGGACATAACGCATTTATACATATTAACTCCTCCTAATCCTTAATAATTATAATAAATGTAATATGTAATATTAAGATTGGGTTGTTATTTCAAAGGATGGATCAAACTAAAGTATGTAGGTAAACATGTTTTAAAGGATGTATTTACAACACCCAGGTACAAGTTAAGCTTTCCATCCTGCCAGCTGTTTCTCTTCTAAGGCTATCTTTAACATATTTCATATTAATATATAACTTTCTCTAAAATTTCGAAGCAAATTATACAAAATCCTAATATATTAGGCAATTCTCTGTTAATGGCGGGCGCGGCCACCTCAAATGGTTCTATCTGTGCTAATTACCCGTGATAAGTGTCACGACGGTTTAATGCAGATAATTATACACGTGTATAATAAAATTTCACTGTTTTGCGTCACCAAAGACTTACAATTGCTAGAAAATACATACAATTTCAACTGCTTACTCTACACAGGTTTTTGGTAAAGACATTCAAATGATTTGTTTTAGTAGAAATCATTCAATGGTAATTACATTTTTGACAAAACTCAACAATGGCGACATTATGCCTACTGCGTTCCGTTTTATCACCGTCAAATCAATCATCATTTAAAAAAATCTGCCAGATATTACAAAGGTTTGCGCACTAGAAAAGACGAAAGACCGTAAATAGTGCCTACTCCATTAAAATCCCACGACCACATTACGTTTGACTATAAATAAAGAAATAACTAAAAAAATAAATATAAAGAGATCAGATATAACCGAAACACGGAAACTTTTTGCAGTTGATAACAAGTTACTGGACTTTTCTTGTTTTCTGTGGGGTGTAGGGATAGTTAAGGAAAATAGATCATGATTCATTTTAAGCGCTATATTTAAAATAATTTAATATCAAAATCATCAAATAATTGACTAACATTTGGCTCAACTTAATGATCAAGATCAAAATAGTACATTACGATACAAGTGCGAAAAATAGGAAATTCGAAACGAGTGGCGATAAATTAAAACACGACCGAAGGGAGTGTTTTAAATCGACACGAGTTGCGAATTACCTATTCGCACATGTATCGTACAACGTTTTACAGTACATATGGCCCTTTAAATGTTCGACACAGTAACATAATATGCTACTTCTCGCACTAGTGCTATAAAGTAGCCCCATATGTACTGTAAAAATATTTAGGAGATTAAATTTTAACATTTCAAGAACACGAAAAGTTAAGCAAAGCGTATTCTTTTCCTGTTGACTTAATTGATAGGTAATTCAAAAGTAAACGATTTGAATTTTGTCAAAAATAACGACACTGGTTTATATGACAACGTTGCTTTGGCACCGCTTATTTGGGATGGAGTTTACCTGTCATTTGCCGATATGTACTCCATCATCATCAAATTTCCACACGTGACAGCTTATATAAAACCTTCTGTAGTCTTCATTAGGTATTGAATATGTGTCCGGTTAAATAATGCCAAGTGTTGTTGGACGAGATATCGAAGACCAGTGAGAATGCCAAGTTTTTTGGAAGTGTCCATAACTCGAAAAAGTTACGCAGTAATGACACCATTCGAGAACCGAAAAACAGATGTAAAATTTTAACAAATCAAATCAACGCTAATAATGACAGCCAGATGCAACTAACCTTTTAACGAGTCAATACAACCATGCCAAGATTCCACACTTGATTGTCATGCGGTCACGCATAGCTTCGGTCTGCTGGGCAAACGTATGGCAAAATTCGCAGCAAAATGATATTCTGGCGCTGTTTACTGTCAACCCGAGCAATAAGATCCTAAAGCACTGGACAGCCGTGCACCTGGACGAAAATGGTAAATAATATATGAATGTATATAACAAAGGATCTATCTATAGCATCCGCTTCAATTTATGTTATTGTTTTATTTAATTGTATTGTATGAGTTTAAAGTTTAAACTTGAAATAAATAATTTTATTATTATTATTATATTATTATTGTTGTGACGTCAACTTCCATTTTCAAAGCTAATTTGCGATTTTTTATTCAATAATGAAAAGATAACAAAAAAACATGTTTTGGTAAGTACCTACTTAAAACATTTTTACCGAAATAGTTTTTGAATGAATGAACTTTTATAAAAATGAAATGTTGTCAATGGCTACAATTTATCAAAGCTTATTAAGTAGGTGGGTTCACTCGTGACACTGCAGGGGCACATCATTATAGTACTTAAAACGAACAAATTAACATTTACATACTCGTAGATTAAGAGTTGTTGAAACTTTAGTCATATTTATCGTTGAAAATCTCATGTAGATTGTTAAAATATTTGTTAGCTAAAAATGTTTCTAACTTTATTTTTATAGCGAAAGAGTTCAGTAGGTGGTTGCGTATTTAAAATATGCATTTTAATTTTATTACCAGAAGGCATTTTTACACATTGAGTACCGGGAACCCGCTCGGCGGGTTCTCTGTTCGTAGTCGCTTTCCTCTACAAAGCGGGAAAACGCTGACATCGGCTACGAGCCTAGCGTTACGAAAACGTTGGTAGCGAAAGTGCCTCCGGGACAAACAGAGATAGGTGCGAGAAATATTTACAATATATGAGAAATTGAATGCCCACTCAATTGCTTTTGGTAACTGTAGTTAAATACCAGCTGTCACCCTTATTTTATTATAATAATAGAGGTCACTGAAAAATATGAAGCATGTGAGTGGATACTCAATATAAATTATATCTTATTATCTGTTGGTCATAACATTACTCTGTCAGTCATAGATTGCCAAATTTATTGATTTTCGTTTTCGGAATCCCTTTTATTCGTGCGCAAATAAATTATTGGATTAAAATATTAATTTAAATTTTATTAGCATTATACATATCAATTTAATTAGTATAATGTAAGAGCTGGATGCAACTGATTATAATGTTGAGAGGGGAAATGAAAACTTGTTCAAGTTTCGATTGTTCGTTTTGATTTGCTGCTGTCGGAGTAATCCCAAAGTGGTTTCAACCCCCTTTCTACTACCTATTTATTTACCAATTCGTGCAGCCTGCAGCCGCCGTCGTTCGTTTGTGACCCCGCGTCCAACACGTGTCGTTCATAGAATTTTCCTTCGGTGGTTATACAGTGTGGCCCATTTAGATCGGTCAGTATGGGAAAGTCTGTAACTATAAGACATACGAAGATCTGTTCTTAGGAACCACGTGATCGATTTAATAACAAGAAAAACTGCATTCATACATTTGAAAAATAACCTCGTAGTATAGTAAAATTTACTGCTTAAGACCAACAGAATCGATATCTAAATAGAAATACTTTTAGTTTTATTTTTCAAAACGTCCAGGTTCGGTTCCCGAGCTGAGTATAGGTTTTTTTTAATTGTATGAATGCATTTATTCTTATTTTTAAAATCGATGGCATGTTTTCTAGTAACAGATCTTCCTATGTCTTATATTTTCAGACTTTCCCATACTGACCGATCTAAATGGGCCATCCTGTATTAATACTACTTACGGTAATTTAAATAGGTAAGCAAAACAAATGTTGCGCCGACATGGCGCCGACCGTACCTTTTATTAAGGATAGGATAAATATGAAACAGGTAAAATTTTATTGCCAAAGTTCTCTGCTAAATTCTGACCTTTAATTTTTACTCTGACAGGTTGTTGCCTACTTATGTTTGTGGCCTTACCTACTTGAAACGAAATAAAATAATTGTCTTTTCTTTTTATTTATATGCGTATAATAAATTCTCATTTTCTGAGTACATTTAGGTTTTAATGACATCTTTAATAAACATCAAACACAAAATTAATAAGTACATACATATGTTAGTAACTAAACCAAGTCTGATGTCATATATACATATAATATAAATAAATATAAAGTAAATATAATATGGAGAATATTACATAAATCGATCTAGGCCCAATACGACTTGTGTTGTGGGTACTAGACAACGATAAATATAATACATAGGGATATATATATATATATATATATACATAGAAGATATCCATAATTCAGAAACAAATACTTTTGATAAACACAAAAATGCCTTTACCCGGATTCGAACCCCGGACCTTCTGCTTGGTAAGCAGGGTCACTACCGACTGGGCTGGGAGGGCGTGATATGGTTTCACTTTCAGACTTTTGATTGTATGGTTACACAGTTAACTAGAAACCCGTATAGTTTCACCATGAACAATAAAGACGGGTCACATTGTATGGACAGCTTGTTATCAATGCTCTTCAGTACGGATATTACGGTCGTCCTTGTCTACGTGAGAGCGTGATAAAACGGTGTCCGTCACTTTCGATCCCGCTGTGTTAAAAAGTGACGGTTATTTTATTACGCGTATAAAGTCATCCATAATACGCCTGCAGTTCAGTGAAATATTGTATGCAGATTTGAGAAACTGGAATACTTGAGCTAAATTTTGCCCTCTAACTAAGCCAGTCTCTCCTACCAGAAAACTGGGACATTACGCCACAAAACAGCTAACATAATGATTACTTATTAACACAGTAAGACATCAAATAAAAACAGTAATTAATAACGGTCATATAATTTGATTATTACCATCATACATAATTTAGGGCACAAACCCATATATATCGTAAATACGGTTTGCACGATGGATTTGAAATGTATGGGATGATCCAGGTGTACCGGTAATTTCATACATTTCGGATCCGGATTGCAAATCCTAATGGTAAATAATCAATAATTTTACTTAGCTTTACAAACGTAAATTAACTAGTTAAATGTCTCCTGAAACCTCAAGAAATTGATGATAAGACTCTATCAAGAAACCCAGTTAAAGTTCGGTCAAATGTGTAACGAAAACGGTCATTTGGTAACTCGACTCATCCTACGTAAAGTTTGCTGATCCTAATGTGGGCTCACGGGCGCCCGGATCGATTGAGGACATAATCTCTTTGTCCTTTCTGATCTTGGCTTCAAACTACTTTACCGTAATGGCCGACATACCACTAAAAGTCACACTCTATTCCCAGTACAGGAAAGCCGTAAAGTTCGCATGAGTGGTACCTCAATTTATTAAGAAGAATATACATGTCTCGCCTGAAGGTGCTCACGCTCTAACTTGAATCAATAAAAAGCAAACGTACTTACTACAAGTACAGGTAAAGTGTTAATTTAGTAGTTATAGTATAAATATATTTCAGTAAGATTGCTTTTATCACAATTATAAGATACCTCATAGGTATGCCTGAAGATAAATAGTATACATATTATGCATGCGCCATTTGGCCACGATTTGACTTATTGCTTCAATTGAACTTATTTGTTTACACATTTTGTCGATTGGAGGAAACCCATTATCACATTCAAAAACAATAAAGTGTCAATCTTTCGACACTTGTCCATTATGTTATTTTAATCATGACACTATTGGCGTGAACGGAGGTCCTCCATCACTTTAGTGGTAGCGTGTCTATTATATTGATCAAATTAAGCAGTTCGAGCTGCGAGCGCGGAAAGATGGATGATGACCGTTTAATCGCTGTTTGAAACTAATAGTGCCGGCACTCACACTTTGAGTTATTGGCCTGTAAAGTTACGTATGTAGATCAGAAAATGTGTTTTTAATATGTTAAAACAAAACGTTTTACTTAGGTAAGAAACCGTGCAACGAGATGGAGTCTACCAATATTTGCATACATTCGTCTGAACCTTTTAAATAAAATAAAAAGTACCTAAAGGAATACTTGCATACCTTATTTCCAAATTTAGATAAAAAAAGTGTTGAAACGTCGCGCTGTAATTGTCTGAAGGTTCGTGTTTCCTTTGTAAACAGCATCCCTCTTCTACTTACTAGCTTGCTTCGGGCCACTCACATTATTCTTTCAGAGATACTTCGCGTCTCATTAAGGAAATTGTGTTTGAATTTAAATAAGACGGTTGGAATCTCATTATTCTACTTTAAAGTATATTTTATATTTAAACGACTACAAAAGTTGATGCAAATACATTTTAATAAAAGTGATACCTACCTAACTGGAATTGATTCATTGTCATCTTGGCATATTTGTTTATTTTTCTCATAACCTGTTCTTTTCTGATTATTAACTGAAATGACGTTTGACAGTCGACTTTATTCACCTTATCATTAAATAAAAACAAGTAGTTTAACATTACAACCCACAAGTATATTATTAGTATTATTACTAGTGTTGTTAAGTGTTTCGAAGTTCTCCAGTAGCCAATACCTTTGAGTATTATGCAAATTGTGTACCCGGATATTATTAGATTAAACTAATGGGATATATTATACGTGAGGTTGACTTAAATGATCAAAATTTGAGCCAATAGATAAGACCTCAGGCTCACACTTGTGAACTTGATAAGATCATTAATATGGTTTCATAATCGTAAATAGGGTGGTCTCTTTTTGTTAAATACGTAAGTAGAAAACTAGATACATATAGATTTAGTGTTGGACTAAAGAATGAAACATGACTAACATGTACCAAAAAAGGATTTCTGTGAGGTCAGTTGAGGTTTACGACAGCAATCTTACTCAGATAGGATTAGCCGGCACGAAAGCGTCTTTGTGCTCAGATATTGACCCGATTCGATCATTGTGGGCTCCGTAATATTGTGGCTATTTAAGTCGCAATCCAATTTAATTTATTCGGGTGCCTACATGAATATGTTATTAATATTAGTATCTATTGACACACCTATAAGACCTATAAGTCGACAGTTTGATACTGTTTAGAATTTTATCGCGGGTTTTCGGTACCCACGTAGGGCAAGCTGGAGCTAATTTGCACCACTAACAGCAGGCAAATGTGAGCCCTTATCATCGCAATTTTCAGCATACTTGAGCATATTTTAAGCGTTAGCTTAGTAAATTTGTGTCGGATGATAGATTTTAACTGTTTACATTTCACTTTAGATAGCCCGACACAAATAAGTCAATAGCTGCAATATTTGGGGAATTTGGGAGACAATCACTGTCACTATTTCTCGAATCTAATTGAGCCAATAAAATGTGTTAAACAAAACAAACATTTGAGAAAAAATTGCTTGCTGCTGGAGGTAGACATTTTGCAGAAATTATTCTTCGTATATAATTGTTAACCCTGAATAATATATTTATGAAAAAATATCAAATAAATTTTCCACTGAATATAGTTAAAATTTGAAAACAAAGTGTATGACCTCTTATTTGCCCACCCTGTATGATCCAAATAACTCATTGATACCAGCCAGGAAACGAACGCACGAACTCCGAATTGAAAGTCGGACACCTGAGCCACTCCATCATCACGCTGTATACTCGTATCCGTTGGGCGCCAATATAAATAGAATGTCGTTATTACTTCCCACATGCAAAGAAGTCGAAATGGTTATTTTTTATTACAAGGAGGGAAACTAATATTGATAGCTCAGCAAGCGAAAGTATCCCAAATCAAACCACGACGTGGCTCGAAATGTGGAATCCTGGGCGTTGCGAGGATTTCAAAGCATGGGTTGAACAAACTATGCTATCGAGTGAAAAATAACCCTACACCAACGCAAGGAAAATAATATTGTAAAATGTTGCAAATGAAATCTTAATGAACACTATTAAATTCTTACCATTCAAAATCATTTCCTAATAGTCGATTTGTTCGAAATCTGAATGTAGGATGTAGTTTTTCACTCTTGTGGATAAAATGCAACTTTCTCATCCGTTTTTGTAGAATAAAGAGAAAATCCAAGAGCTGGTGGAATTTATTTCTATTTTCAATAAAAAAAAAGCAATTCGCCATCAGCGCCTTATTAACGGTGAAAATGTAGAATTTTCTGGAATTCATTCTAAAAACTGTGCAATATTTTACCAGCGGAAATATGGAACACGAAGAAGTGTGATACTATTGCCGCATTACCTCAACGAAAGTAATTCTTTTCCACCGTAAATTTTATTCAAGGTTTAGGACGTAAGCTCCCCCGCAAGTGCGAATGGGTTTTTTTTTATAGAAAGCAGCAGATCCATTTAATTCACTATTCTGGGGTCCCTTCCCCTTTACTACTTTAAGAAGAAATACTTGTATCGATTATCCGTCCATCGTTTATCCACAGGTATTGTAGATGTTACCTGAAACAAATACATACATAAGTTACATACATTATTAATTGGCATTACTTATTAATCAAAATCTAAAAGACATTGTTTCAAGTAAACTAGTTTATACAGTTACAGTAGGATTTTTGTATTGATAAGTTATTAGTAACATGGATCCTTGCATGGACAGTTTTATGCTAAATTTATCCTAGTCAACGGCTTATAAGTTGGAGTTTTGCAATTGAACTAAATGAAATGTGCTGAGCGAAATTAACCGTAGTGCCAATAAAACGAACCTTTTACTTTTACCTCAACTTGTTTAAATGAAGTTGTTTGCTTTTATAGTGTGATAGAACGTTTGAAACTGAACGTCAACTCTCACTACTAGTATGTACAAACTCGGTAAGTTTGTGGTTCAAGCGGACGCAATGACTAATGTGTTTATTGTTGGTATTCATGCAATTTCCGAGTTAACTTTGCTTACAAAAACTATTTTCAATTCTTCTTGCACATAAATAGCGTGTTTGGTAGTAGTTACAAACATTCCTTTACTCTCTATATTAATAACAAAATTGTTTTGACATTGTCTTCTTAATTTTGCTTTTTTAAATAATAATAAATACAACGATAAGGAGCAGACAATCCTCTCCGTAAAAATGCTAACATTCCTAAATTCCGTAACTTAGCATAACAGTGACTTTTATAAAGTACCTTACTAAGATAAAAGTAGGTTAAACTTAACGAATGTCCGAGTCGGGCTTTAAATTTGCCTCAAGTACTTTAGTGACGTACTTAGCAGGTAAATAGTCCCTGTTTCGGGCTGGCTCAATGGCCTGCAATCAGTCAGGATGTACGTGATATACGGAGCTATTAGCCAATGAGGACGCGAAAACCAATTAGTGATGTTACCTGTCACTGGACCGCGTGATTATGAAATTCAGGTCACTTCCCCGGATTGATCGCCGGCCTGATATATAGATGCTACGTTTATTATGTACGATCGGAACGAGCTGATTGACGGCACATTGGTATATGTTGTGATACCTATATATTCCGTATAACTTTTCCAAAAGTAAATAATTTTCAAAAATTCGCGTTCATAAATATATCTTTTACAGTCTTAGTTGTTCTATATAAAAGACATGACTTTTTGTTAAGCTGTTACAGAATTATAACATTTTTTTTTTTATATTATCTTCCTACCTTGTGTTTTATGAAACGATCCGATAGCTGCCACATTGAGGTGGACCACTCATTAACATAACAAAAAAGAATCAAAAATCATTTATTGAGAGCTTAAAATTATGAATGTACATATGTTACCAATGTACCAAAGCTTCTTCATAAAAGCCTATACATCAAGAAGTTATAGCTACTGACGAGGCTAAAAGCAGTCAATAATACCTTTATGAAACGGGTGAGTGTAAGAGGATTTACTCGTACTGTTATGAGCAATGGATTTACCTACTCCACAAATAAATTGCACAGCAGCTTTGTAATAAAACATGTCAACTTTACATTTTACTTGAGTTTTAGTTTGTGCTGCTTAGTTTTCACCGGATATTACACGAATTATACACGAATAATTTTTAAACCGGTTACATTTTCGTTCGGATCGATGTTATGCAATATAACTTTTAGAAAAATCGAACATATCGCTTCAAGGAAATTTAATGGTGAATGTTTTTTTTTTAGTTATTTAATTATTAAAAACCGTAGTAAAGTACAGTTTTGATGTGAGTAAATGAATATGAGGATGATAGATAGGAATATAATGTTATAAATAAGTACATAGTTAGTATTTATCAATTGTCAAACAGTTTTTTTCGTCTATTTCATGGTATGAAGTACGATTTAATAGACCTTCCAAAATTATAAGGGTTACCGTTCTTAGAGTAAATAACGCGTTCACCTTGCTTGTTAGTATCTTACACTAATCGGCCTAGCCCCATAATCAATGAATAAGTCTTGTGTTGTAAATATACATATATATTAGATGGGTATAGATAAATACTTAAATATTAAGAAACACACAAATAAAATAAGGACATTATTTTATTAAGAGAATTCGAACCCGGTACCTCCTGCTCCGTAAGCAAAGTACAACATAGCAAAGTAGACTAGGCGAAGAGGCCGTTTAATATCTTCGGCGTACACCTCTTTTTAAAATCAGGCAATTCTATATAGAGCACAGCACTGCAAGACTCTTGGACCTTTAACTCACTCCATTGAGTGTTTTGAATGGGCCTAAGAATCCACAATCTTCCGAATGAGATACTCGAGTTGACTACACAAACACGGTAAGTCTCCCCAGTCAGCCGAAAAATCAAAGAAAACACAGATTCTACGGAGACTGTTTCGACGTTTGAGGCCGCAGCCTCTGAATTTTGAAATCGGTCCACGTTTCTATTAGCCAGTTTCCATAATTTATCTATCGTCTCCGATATCGCTTCTTTTGTACAAGGCCCTTCATACTTTGATTTTCTTGCGTTTGTTTCTTTGAGTGGTGTGCCAAGTCAAGGGTGAGGAACAAATTGTACTCACTGACTGAAGTGATAACTTTACTGATAGTCTAGATGATTTTGTTTGTTGCTTTTGTGGTAGAAAACGAATTTCGAGCAGCACTCAAGTCAAAAAAAATATGACCCATATTAGAGTGGACGAAAAGTCGCTCGGCTATGTAGCAGATGGCGCTCAACGCGTTAAATATTTTGTGCTCTAAACATGAGCAATATCAATAAAGTTTAGACGCGCTGTTCCATTATTTATTCAGCGAGTATTTTTGAGGGCAGCGTTATCACGAACGATTTCGGTTGAGCCACGATTCTCGTTTTTATTTTTATTACAGTGGTAAAAAATGATCTTCAGTTTGACACACATATGACACTCAAATCAGCTACTAAAAAAATCTTTTTTTGTTATAGAAAGAATACTTATAAATTATTTAAATTTAAATATAGGTTATTTAAAAGCTAGCAAATTGAAAATTTCATTATGGTAATACTTAATACATTTTTTGTTATGTAGATTTGGCTTTTCTGGTATCCGTCTGCGGTGTGATTAAACCCACCTATAAGATGGTCAGTAATAGGTATGTATGAACAAACCAGTAAAGTATTCAGCAAAGGTCTTTCTAATGTTATTATTTAAAATAATGTCGTCATATAATTGTAAAAATATATTGAGCGCACAAAATGGCGGTATGTTATTTTTTCTCTTTTATTTCACAACTGAAATCACGATCAGATATGTCTCTCTTGAACGTTGTATCTGAAGGGTCACACACGGAACCCTATTACATACTTCACCTCCGCTGTCTGGACGTTCATCCGGTATGTTCGACCGTCAGCGGATGTACCTCGAAAACCGTCATAGGTACACTTTTTTAAACTACGTGGGTGGCAAACAAGCATACGGGTCGCCTGATGGTAAGCGGTCTCCGTAACCTATGTACGCCTGTAACTCTGAAGAAAAAGAAATGCTTACAGAATGTGTGTTTCTTCCTATAACGAGGCCCTAATACAAAAAATAGTGATATCTTCGGTGGTTGAGGACTTATCGATTGGCGATATATATATGACAGAGAAATAATAATAAATTGTTGTTTTATTCCTACTTACGGTTAAACATTAGAAACCTCAAACTCGGTGTAATCATTAAGAAAACATTTACTGCTACACAACGAGGACAATACGTAATAATTATATGATCAGAAACGGAGCCAGTTATTTACAATTACATTGTTGTATTTTATTCCTCATCTAGTAATTAAGTGTAAATGTTAACAATGTAAATTGGTAACGCGCAAATGGTTATTTAATCCGAAGCAGTCGTAATGATCACTTAGCTATCGACCGCTTTATCCCTAATTAAATACAAATATACCTACAGTTAACTTGCTCCATTTAACTTGCTTTATAAAGTCGGAAAGAGTGATTTTTCCCCAAACAATGTCTACATTATTAAAGTAATTTTCATGAAAATTAGGTTTTTTTGGAGAATAATCATCTCGCAATTAGCTTGATGTAAAAGTTTTCGAAGTAATGAATCAAATTTGCGAGTTTAAGCGCGTCCCTTGTGGCTTTAATTTTCAAACGATGTTGGTTCGTAGCTGTTGTACCATTTTCATTTTTCTTACACATAACGGCAAGTATCTTCGTAAGTTGGTAATATTAGGAAGTAGACAATGATTAAAACCGTTGGACTAAGACCTGTGTAGAACAAATTTTTGAAAGATAATGCAGCAAAACTTTAAAAATAACCCATTTATGTGTAAGATATCCGCAACGCAGGCTTCGTCAGGTTGCTACTTCAAAAAATAAGCCACGTAGATATTAGCGTCTAAGCTAACATTTCACCGACTTAAATATAACATAGTGAGGTAGTGGCATTATAAATGTAAAATTTTCATAGAAATTTCACATCATTGATACCATTGGCACACTTTGCATCTGCAAATGCTATGCAGAGTCAACCTGATTCAATTTTATACCTATAAGGACGGCCAACGAACAAGACCCGTTTATAAGATGTCTTTTGTATATTAAATATCTATAATTCAATTATAGTTTTAGCAAATTTCGTCTGACAAATTAGAAAATAGACAAAGATGGTATATAGATCGTGTCATTCACGAAGACGACTACCTTGACTCGTAATGTCGTGTTATTAAAGGTTAGATTTGACAAATCTGCGTGTCATCGTGGATGACACGAACTACTTAAGCAGCTACAAGTCGTCTTTAATGTGCTTCGGAAAATATAAAAACAGTTATTATTTGAAATAATCCCGTCATATAATTAAACAGGATGCTACCACAAATCTTTAATGAATGTATATTTCAATACAAATCATCATAGCTCAAACTTGAGCTGCGGTGCCTATATTATTAGATGGTACTTACAGAAAGTTAAGTAATAATATATTTCCTGCAATGTAAACTAAATTACTTACGTACTTGACGAATGCGTGATATAAGCTCTACAAAACATCGTCATCTAGTTTGAATATACGGTAACTAATCAGTTATCGAGCAACGCTATTTTAGTCATGGAGGTAAACACTTCGCAGATTATGATTTCAAACCAAGTACATGAATTTTCGGTCTCGGTATGAGGTCGTGTTGATAAAGTCAATATTTCGAAAGCGTGATGTGCGTGCACGGAGGGCGGGTGCCCTACGCCCGCGGGAAGTTTCATCATTTCGTTACATCTCGATTCTGTCTAATAACATCACCATATAATATCTATAGCATATTCGTACTACTCGTAATAATACTCATCTCATCAAGCCATCCAAGATAGCAATAAAAAGAATTATCGAAAAATAAAGCAACGTATCTAAGTACCTACCTGATAATGGTCGACTGATCTTCAGGATGTATTTTTCAAGTGTAATATATATATATACACCCAACTTATAATACCAGGAAAATGTCGCCAGGAAGGTGACGATAATGATTTTTATTTTTTAACTACAGTTAATCTATATACATAATGTATGTGTTATCTATGAACGAAAATAGGGTTGTCAGGAGCTATTCAATGGTAAATAATCTGAAACGAACTCGTTCTAGGTACTTTAAAAAGAATTCAATAAATGACGATTTATAAGGACGAAAATATATCGCGTCAATGACACACCTCATATTTAAGCAGCTTGAAATTTTATAGATGTACTTACTTTCACTTATTTCTTTGACTAAACACAACTAACGAAGTGAGGCTTTCAAGGGGAAAGAGGACCGGTGCCTAACCATAAACATGATTATCGACAATGTTGCGCCCTCATTGTGGTAAATGTATTGCTTAAAGCTCTTCCTAGGAACACCAAACAGACTTCATAGAACAAAAAGTCAGGAATTTCTTAATAACTTGTAGAGATCTAGCGCTTTTTTACGTTTATGAATTTGGAGCATTTTTATTTATATAAAATTTTAAAGCTAGATTTTTATTTGTACTTGAACACGTAGGTGACAACTTACGAGGTTATGGTTACTTAAAATAATACTATAGTATAAAAAAGCGGCCAAGTGCGAGTCGGACTCGCCCATGAAGGGTTCCGTACCATTTATGACGCATTAAAAAAAAACTACTTACTAGATCTCGTTCAAACCAATTTTCGGTGGAAGTTTGCATGGTAATGTATATCATATATTTTTTTTAGATTTTTCATTCTGTTATTTTAGAAGTTACAGGGGGGGGGGGGGGGGACACATTTTTTCACTTTGGATGTGTCTCTCGCGCAAACTATTCAGTTTAGAAAAAAAAGATATTAGGAACCTAAATGTCATTTTTGAAGACCTATCCATAGATACCCCACACGTATGGGTTTGATGAAAAAAATTTTTTTTTTTAATTTTATGACGTATTGAAAAAAAACTACTGACTAGATCTTGTTCAAACCAATTTTCGGTGGAAGTTTGCATGGCAATGTATATCATATATTTTTTTTAGATTTTTCATTCTGTTATTTTAGAAGTTACGGGGGGGGGGGGGGGACACATTTTACCACTTTGAAAGTGTCTCTCGCGCAAACTATTCATATTAGAAAAAAATGATATTAGAAACCTCAATATCATTTTTAAAGACCTATCCATAGATACCCCACACGTATGGGTTTGATGAAAAAAGATTTTTTGAGTTTGAGTTCTAAGTATGGGGAACCCCCAAAATTTATTGTTTTTTTTTTCTATTTTTGTGTAAACATCCTAATGCGGTTCATAGAATACATCTACTTACCAAGTTTGAACAGTATAGCTCTTATAGTTTCGGAAAAAAGTGGCGGTGACATAATCGGACAGACAGACGGACATGACGAATCTATAAGGGTTCCGTTTTTTGCCATTTGGCTACGGAACCCTAAAAACGTACCTTAAACTAAAAGAGAATAATACTGTACGGTATTTAAATTGCATTTGATGTTTTCGGCAAAGAATTTAAACGCCATTACTTGCATTTGGTTTCATTTGGATATGTTATAATCGCCCGTATCACTGTTACAACCGTCAACGGTATGGGGACAGTTGTAACAATAGTAGACAAATTGGAAAATGACTCGCTGAGGAAAATTTACTGCAAATAGGTTATTCACTTTAAATTCACAATAAACCCAAAGGAATATATAAGGAATCAAAGTAAAATTGTTACGACCGTCCACATCCTCCCCTAGTCAATCATAGTGTCGCAAAAGTGGCATCAGTATATTCAGCCAATCAAATTAACAGGTTTCAGCCGAAGCCGTTCAGAAGAAGCCGTTTTCAGACTAAAAGTGTGACAAAGATGTAATGGCAACCAGCGTTTCAATAAACTATTATGTTCCCTAAATAATGCATAATTCTATGCGAAATTTAATTACATTTCAAAGGATGTATATTGGATGCGCTTATCTAATATAATTACTTTTCAATACATTCTAGTAAGATATATCGTCATTTAAATAACGTCATAAAAGGCATACTACTATAAGTACTACCTAATCAACAACATACATACTCGTAAGGTTATTTTTGATAACATGGTCACTTCGTTTGGCCTCAATAGAAATAAAAGGTTCCCAAATTGGGTCAGGTTAGGTTTAAATATATATTTTTGATTGTATAATATATATTGTCTTGTGTAATATTACGTTTATGTAAACATAGAATAGAATAGAATAGAAACGTTTATTTGCAAGAATACGTAGGTGGGTACGAGTACAAGGTGATATAAATAAAATAATATTATATAACAAAAGCCATTATACAATATATGTCCTTATACTAGGTAGTTAAATATTATATAAAAATAGGCATAATACCCATTACGGTTTAAATTAAATCATACATCATAAAATTACATTATACCTTCTAGTGATATATCAAATGATATTATGACAAGTGTATGATAGTTTTATTATAATTATATTAAACATTACACACCCATAGTACTTTTATGTAAGTCATACAGATGTGCAGTTATGCTAGAAAACCGTAAGTGTGACACGTCTCACAGACTTACTGTGCGCAGTAACAGTTATTTTGTATTTTTTTTTGTTAATAATTCCACAATGTTAATTTTCCTATGCCTTGCTGTATTTATATGTGGTATATGAATAATATGAAGTATTTTTATTACCGGTTTAGTAATAAAACGCCTGTGAAACTCAAGAATCATACTTTGAAAATCCACCCAGAAAAGTGAAGTCCCTACTACAGAAACGATTCAGATGCTCGTATTTTTGTACCATTATTTTTTCCTTTCTAGGAAATGAAATGCTGCCAAATGGTTCGAGTTCCATCACAATTGTAAAACTCTCCCCTCCTGGTGGCAAAGTTTTGCGATTATTTAAGTAGTTTACCGGGAACTATTCTCTAGGCAACAATAAACTTCATGTTGAATGGATAGTGCGAGGCCGGTGTACGACTAATTGGGTTATGTGTCAGCTTAAATAAGGACTGTTCTCTTTAGCTCCTCCGATACCCTCTCTACGGATTTGTGGCAAAAGTTACCTCGACTTAGTGTATGTCAAACACCCAATCATATCTAAACAAGTTTATGTGAAGGTCACTTGGGGTAAAGGAAACTTTGCACTAATAAAATATTATTACAACATGTTAAAGCAGGTATCAGTTCGGCACGATTCCGTTCAATTTTACGATATTAGATCTTTATCTGTTAACAATTTCCTTACCCTTGATATAGAGGTTGGAATATTACCAAACGACAATATTTGTACAAAAAATAATAATTATTAAATAACTGGAATATGTATAATTTACTTACACCATAGCCAGTCAGTTAGTCCATTCTGAGTCAGTGTTATCGTTTTTGGCGATCAGTGAAATCAGCAATCCTTGCTAACGAATTCTATCTCAGCTTCGAGCCTCACAAAAAGTAATTGCTTAAACGCCAGTAGCCCGAAACCTTTTCATTTTCCCAATCTGCTCGACTTAACTGCAGCACTTCAATTCAATTTCATTTTATTACAAGACCAAGATCAGTCACTTGCTCTCGTAATGTAGAATATTCAGTGTATTGATCTTAAAGATTCAATAATTCTAGTCACATTAAAAAAACATAAGCGGGTTTTTGCTCTGTAGCCGCATGTCAAAATGATAATACTTAAAACCTACATATTTTACCTACGTAGAATGATTTGATTAGGTTCTCAATAGTTTTTCCTAGGCGACCAAATAACGTCTTTATAATTTTCATTCGCCTTGAACGATGCCAAATTGTGCGTGCTTTAAGGTCATTAATTTACTTAGTCCCAATTCGTAACCAGATTTGGTAATTAGCTACAAAATGGTAATTATTATTTCCTATCTAGTTCCAGTTACAAGTTTAAAAAAATATCCGGAAACTGGTTACCGAAAAGGTTTTTAAGAAAACTTCTTAGCTTCTAGAATGATTTTATTGTTTATTGTTCGCCTTTATTTCGTAACTTGAATTAATTTTGGGTTATACCTATAATGTAAGAAAGTTCTTATAACTACAATTTTCCATAATAGGACTGAATAAAGAACTATAACGAAAATGTATAAATACAATACCATGAATCCTATCCTTTTGTAAATACGAGCAACTAGAAAAAATAATTCACCAGCGGTGTGAGACGAAATGTTGTTGCCTCCTATATCGTAATCTTAAAACAATAATTAACTTTTATACACTGTTTTACAGGCATGGAACAGATAACAAAAGGGCTGTCAGTGTAAGCACTTGCTACAGTCATTATATTAAACATTTTTGATTAGTTCCGGTTCCATGCTTCGTTAGGAAATTCTGGCTTTTTACCGCTGATTTTATATTCAAAGTAATTGTTGCTGGGCGATGTCATTAGTACGGTCCAATAAAATTATAGTTGCCAATTTATACCTTTGAAATAAGAAAATAATGCATGTGAAGCAATCCAAAACAGGAGGTAAATAACTAGCACCAGAATAAAACTTTGCTCTTATATTTACCTTGGTCATTATTGATGTACAGATGTGTTGACGAAATGTTGAAAAAAAAAATGTATGTAACATTCCATATAAATTTTGTAAATTTCATTGTTTCGTCAAATATGTTTACAGATGTGGTGAGAAAAAGTTGAAAAAAAAAACGTAAATTTTCACATAATATTAAATCTGAATTTCTTGTGAGAAACATTAAAATTGGAAACTTACTTTAGATTCTGAGAATATTTCCTAATGAGTCCGAGAACTATGCCAATTGCTTGGATGGTATACGTACTTACTTGGACTTCTATAGGTACGACCATACTATTAGTATACACGTAGGTATATGTAATTTAAAAGATCGTTACACACCGCTATAACTTACACTTAAGACCACCGATAACAATGAAATTAGTTTCATCTCTAAAACTATGACATTATTATTTTATAACAAAAGAAAAAGGTTTAAATTATGTGTGTAATACATGTAAATTTAAATCGAATAATGGCGACCAGCAGGGTTTGTGTACAAAGGTCAAGTGCAAATGATCGATTGGCACATTAACTAATTAATTTACTCACGCTTTCATAAAACTGTTCACGGAGCGTGTATGTTAAATAAATGAAGTTAAAAATAGTAGCAGTATATGTTTCAAATCTTCTACATTCGTTAGTTCATTAATATACTTACTTCGTGACAAATGTATAATAAAATTTGAGAATCGTGATCGGGAATAACCATTTAAAGTTCTCATTTAAAGAAAAAGTACACAAATTACATTGGAATTAATTTATCTTCCATTGAAGGTACAATAGAAAAACTTATTAATCTAAAATCACCGCCTATGTAATGGGCACCTTGCCCCGGGGGCAATATTTAGAAAGTCCTTTTTCGTAAGTATTTTTAAGTTAATATTATTTATACATAATGTTGTCTTTAGTATTCTTTAAGTGTTTTTAACTTCTTTTTTCCTAATTATATGTGTAGTCATGTCTTTCTATATTCCTTTTGTATTATCTATAGTCGTCTACGTCTAATATCAAAAACAGGAGCCTTATACTCGTAGGGCTGACTGTGGGACTTGGTCGATTTGGGTATGTACTTGGTGTCTGTCCCATATTTATTTATTTACTTTATACAGCGTATTTTTATTGAATTCCGTTAACTTCGGGGTATCGGTAAGTACGTTTAAGGAAACTAAATGGCATGGTTAATTTGCCAAAAAAAATGTTTCTTATTTGATAATTATTTTTATTTTTATAAAGCGTAACTAAATGTTGCATATAGCGTTGTTGTAACACGGACATTACATTTAACTCAACCAAACAATTGTAAACTGTGACATATCAATGTCATTTCGAACATCGATCATCCGAGATAGTACTTTACGTTTAGTAGCAAATGTATGAACCTGTACTGAACACTAATCAATATGTAAACAGGCCCTAAGGCAAGTGTACACGCTCGTAAGGGCATTATAAGATAAAATGAATTATTGATTATCTCCGAAATTGAGTTAATTAGAATACCGGTGTCTTTGAGAAAGTTACTTAATTTAAGCTCACCCTTGAAATTAATGCAAATCAAGAAAAACACGGTGTATTGAGTGAGGCGATCTTTGCCTTGGGTAGACCCCTCAGGTAGATTGAATGACAGCTATGACACGGGACAGATTACGCGCGGTTGATTTTCGGTTGTTTCTCCTTGCAATTCTGGTTTGTGATTTAATTGTACCTGTTATTGTTTTGTTTTCATTAATAGGAGTGATTTCCTTAAATATACCTACAGTGATTATGTCATTTCTAAGAACCGCAAATACTCTGGGCTGATTAAACAAGAGTTGATAATTTAAGGAATCGATTAAAATAAATATATTGGTCAAAAGCGGTACGATTTCTATATTCAGAATACAAAAAATTCAAAAGTTTAAAGAACAAAATGAACTCGTCGTGAAATAAAAGTTAACTTCTTTTTTGTTACAAGATTAGGAATACTACATATATTTCAAATTTAGTTTATGTTTGCCATATTCAATGCCGGATTTAGAGGTCTGGAGGCCTCGGGCAATAAAGGAGTGGAGGCCCCCTGACCCCAAATTATTTTCCAAATAAAATGGTAAATTTTCCTAAGTCTCTATCGTCGGGGCCCCTCTTTTGTGGAGGCCCCGGGGCTGTAGCCCCGGTTACCCTTCCCTAGATCTGGCCCTGGCCATATTACGTATGGTTTCAATCTATTTAACTTTCTACCTTTTTAAAGTCAATGTTTAAAGACGCCATCGAATCCTACAAGGCTTATAATGAAGACTAAGTGAATTATTATTACAACTTAAGTACTACAGCCATATATAAAACACAAACTAACGATAAATTCTAGTTATGTTATAGATATTATTTAAAAAATAAAATTTCTACGAGTATTTTCTTAGTTACGAAAAATACTAATGCAAATGGCAGTACCAATGGTTGCGACGTGAATAGCTGCAGGCGCGAGACATGCTGCTATTTCTAGTCCGAGTTAAACTACTATCGGCCTGATTTGAACTTTAAGATACCTCAAAAAATTCCTAAATAATACGATATGAATTGGATATGTCCGTGTCAAAACGTTTTCCGGCGCTACGTTTTCTATGGAAGCACCACGTGATCACTAATCAGCCGTCATAGAAAATGACGTGTCGGACGCTCCGGCCCGCTCTAGCGTAAGTCATCCTAAATATTTTTTTATGACAAATCTAGGTTAACTGTACCCAAGTGTTTAGGTATGATAACCATTTATTATTCATTTTTCATATAATTTTATCAATCTATATATACTTCTGAAGAGATTTCGATGCAAAGTGAAAAATAATCCCGGCAGCATGCTATGAAAAGTTTTTGTTTAAAGCGAAATATACCTGCTACGCGCTACGCTGCAGCGTGTAGCGCTACGGGCTACGAAATAAATCACAGTGAGACACGTTAGTGGCATCTCGTTTATGTTTATTGGTGCGCACTTTGTCGATACTGGGTCAAAACATTTTTTTAGTATGACTTAAGGCTATGCGCCTATTGTGATGTGATATCATACAATAAATATACACCAAAACCTATTATTTTGCTCGATCCTAATAGATATGTTTAAACTTTCTACTTCTTAAAATTTGTTTGTATTTGCCTACATATGTAAAATTGTAAATGTGAAGTATCATGTAAGACACATGTTTTCTGTGTTTATTTATTCATTTAATAAATGAGTATTACTAAAAAACGATAGAATATACGCAAAAAGACGGACTTGATGCCGGTTGTTTTTCTCCGCCGACAGCACGTTATAATTTACACCGTGTAGGAGTAATATTTGTTTGTGTGCCTATGTGTAGGCATAACGTATGTTATAGTGTGCATGACCGCTAAAGACGGGCCCTCGCAGCCAGACTACGCGAATATAGAATCTTACATCGAACACACGCTCTTACGCTTATACAAAGAATTTCGATACATCAAAGGAAAACTGTATCGTCAGTAGCTTAGCAATGAATAAGTAAATATCTTTCACGAGCGTCAAGAACATTTTAAGACATTATCCGCATTGATCAGTCGGTAAATATTCGAATGCTGCTCTATATTCGGCGGCAGACTAAATACGTTTCCATTTATCAGCGTTTTGGACTATGCGAAGAACACTTTCTTTCTAATACCTTGACCTCGTTTGCTTGATACTTTTTCCTACAAATCTGAAATAACGAAGCAAGTTTGAAGGTCGCGTAGGTACTTTGAACGAAAAGTCGAGAAACCGCGGGTCGGACCGTATAACTGCAATCAGATAACAATCAAGTATAACGGCAAGGTTACATTTTACAATGTTACTTTACCTGTATAAGTAAGTTTATAGTTTTGGTTATTATTCAATCGGTTTATTTGTTTTGATGGATTACACATTAAACATCGTTTCAAATATAAGTATTTTATGTCATGGAGACTACAACTTCACATATGTATTCTTAACTACCAATTTTCATAATATTATAGACCATTACAATGCAAAAAAACGAGTCCAATTTTTACGTTGACCAGTTAGTCATGAACATTGGCAGAGAGCAAAAAGGCGAAGCGGAAATTTGATGCTAGAGACGTCATTATGACGTTTTTTTTAAAACAACGTTGTAAGACCTCAATGATTCTTAATAATGGTAATATATATATAATTGTTTATTTATAAAAATGCTTGGTAATTTACACTAAAAATAATGTAAACATTAATAAACAATACGAGTAACATTTTTTATTGGGTAATGACTAATTCTAATCTAAAGTAATTCAAAAAAAAAATATTATTTTTCGTGTAAATAAAACAACACAACAAAATGTCCCTCTGAATGACGAAGTTTTTTTCTTATTATGTAGATATATACTTACATTTCACACGTATATTCAGGGCAAAATAATTCTTGAACCTCTCGCCAGTTAACAAAATTGGCGTCGCACTGGTCATAAAATTTTCGTAAAAGTTTGCACCATCCAAGCAAAAATGAAAACGAGCATAACTTTGCGCCAAAAAATGGCTTTCAGAAGAATAACTAGCTGGCTACCGTGTGGAAATGCTATTTGAAAATAGGCAATTTTTCAGAACGGCTTATCGGCTGTAGTAATAGAGTATTGCAATTCACATCACGCACTTAGGCAATCGCTTTATCCTGGCAATATTCATGGCAGTCTACTTTTTGATGTGGAAAGTGCTATATTTAGGTGAGGCATACAAAGTAAAGCAAATACACGGATACACTCGTCCAGTCAGCATCAAAAGTAACTCTGACTACGCGTCAAAAGTATCTACCATTCTCTAATAGCTTAACAAGAAGATATACGACCCTGTATGTGAAACAATAAGACAGATATATCTCTTGGAACTTGGAATAGAAATCCAGGGTAGCAGATACTTTTGGGGTATTATTTCATTCGCTACTATTGATGCTGACTGTACTGTATTTATCTGTGCTCATCGGAGTCACGGATTAAAGAATTATCGGTGATCACGTGGTGCTTTGCATAGAAAACGAAGCGCCGGTAGCTCCGACTCGGCCCTGGCCGCGTAGCCAACGTGTAATTCGCTTACCCTCCGTAGCGATCGAAAAGCAACTGTCACTGTCACACTAATATGGAAGACGGATAGAGAGACACAAAGCGATTCGATGTCGAAGCGATAGCGATTGTCACCTTGGCTAGGCCGGCTGGCCCGGTCTAGTGAGTCATCATTAAGAGCAGTGTTCAAGTAGATTAAGTGAGTGCTGAAGCGGACAATCACCGATATTCACCGCTCGCTGGTATTGTGCTATTGCCACTTGAGTGTGCCGTAACCACTTTAATATTACTAAGTAGTTTACAATTTCTGCTCGTTTCGGTGAACAAAGCTATGAAGATAACATTAACAATTATAACCTTCGTTTCAGTCGCAAGTTATAAATATAAAACTATATCGCATTTAATAAAAACATATAACTATTAAGCATACTTTCTTTCACATGAGGAGGCACCTTCTTATTTTTGACTAATCTCAAGGGCTATCGTTTGTGTCCTTAGCAACTGCTACTAGTCCGTCTGGACAAGGTTTTTCATACAATTTGTTTTCAAAATTTAGCTTTATGTATAGTTGAACAAACAAAAATTATACTCATCCCTTTCTTTTGGGAACTAGCATAAGACAAAGACAGTGTGATTATCTCTTTTTATACTTGAAATAAGACAGTATCTGACAAAACGATACATACCGACAATATGCTCCCTATGTATCCAAATAGACCACAGTGTGAAATAATTCAAATAATATAAAATTTAAAGAATTTCTTTTTACTATACTATATCAAACAATTATTCTGTTTACCAATTATGACTGAATACTTATTGTGAATTATTCTACCATATTTTCCGTGGAAAATGTGAGCTGTACATTATGCTGATTATAAATTTATTTCCAATAATAGATGTCAATATTAATATAAATTATAATAATGCTGATAAAAAATATTGAGAGATTGTGGCATATGATGACGTCAAATTTTTGTGAAATTCGCAACATTGTGTACAACGGCCTAACGGTAAATTGAATAAATAGGTGCATATTTAGTGAATATAATCTAATTGTATTTTCTCGGAAACGTTCATATCTGTCATGCTACCTCAGTACTTTTTGTACTGAGCCTGACTAAAATAGCATAACATGTTCGTACGTTTACGTGAAAATACGATGCGAGAGGATTATTGACTACTTCTGTGAGCCCGCAGAATGAATGAAAATTGGCAAATCCTACTCTGGCCGTGACCTAAGTATCGTAACTTCCTCAAGAAATGCGCGAAAATTAGACTTAAAAACCAATAATAACTCAAAAGTTTAATGAACAGCGTTGTGCAAGACTCGGTCGAGTTCACTTCTGAGTTGCTTAAGAGCACAACACTATGTTTTGCAGCCTAGTTTACGAATGAAGCATATCTACTCATATAACATTAATTAATAACCATTCACTTTTCTACAGGCACGTATTTAAACAGGCAGGCAATGCGGAAATTCAAAATATTTAGTGTGTCTAAATCTATTATAGGTAGGTGTAGTCAATTTGCTAGTCTTGGTCTGATCCAATAATATATTTTCTAAATATGGTGCAAGTATTAAGAAATTTTATTCCACTTACCCGTCATCAACTTCAAATATTGTAAATATTCTCGTTTTTCAGCTTGAATTGCCTCCTGCTGATTTTTATTAGCGTAAAATTACTCAGCATGCAGAAAATTTATTCCAGCATTCCGCTTTTATGAAGTGCCACCATATATTTTCATACACATTTATCACAAAACTCAACGAATATCTAAAGCAATCCAATATGGAGGGTAGAGAACAATGTATGTGTATGAAAAGTGTCCATCAAAAAACCATAAATAGGTGGCGCCACAATATATCGCGAAAAAATGTTTACTTTGATAAATAAATGCAAATAACTGACACTTCACGCCGTCAATAACGTCTAAGTTCATGTCATGTCCTTGTGCTACCCTAGCGCCACCGGAGAGATATCGAACTATTATTTACAGCTGCCAGCTGGACATTTTAGCAACAGATCTCCCATGAGCGATTATTGTCATTTTTCTACCCTTCATACAAACCGACAATAGGTACAGATACTATGCGTGACGTTTTGTAATAGCTAAGAAACATTTCTATAAGTATTTTTTTAAGTTGTTGTCATATTATTGATCTGCAGTGTTCTGGCGTCAGCTAGTTGACGCGGTTGCACGGAGCGGGCGACAGATTTTACCTAGAATGGGACAGGCCTATGTGTGTCCGCTCAGCCGACCTAGCCAAAGTGACAATCACTATCGCTACGACAACGAAACGCTTTGTGTCTCTCTATCACTCTTCCATATTAGTGCCACAGTGACAGTTGAGTTTTGATCACTACGGATAGTAACCGATTTTCATGTTAGCTACGCGGCATGTGCACCCGCGCCGCGCCATCTAGCGGACGCCCTTAGTTTGGTCTAAAACAATTGAACAATTATAAGGATTAGTGAATTATTATTGTTTTATTAACGTGTCGGTTTAGGTTGAAAACTTGAAGAGTGTGTAAGAGGAATAAACAAGAATATTAACACCTTAATTGCCAGCGACCCGCTAGGAGGGTTCTCTTTTCGTAGACGCTTTTCGCTACATGTTACGGTTTTCCCGTGTCATTGGCTACGCTTCTAGCGTGTAGCTCACGCTAGCAGTGAATGCGTTAATTATCACTGCAGCAGTCGAGTAAAGATATTTCATGTGTTGAGTCAGTCTAACTCGTAGAATTTATGCACATTTAGAGGAATATTAGTTTTCATTAATATTCCACCTTCATTAATTAGTTTGCTTTCAATTCACAAGCACATAATTGACCGGTACTTTGTGAATAAACGATATGTTTCAGGCATTATATTGTATCCAGGAATATACTTACATTAATCAATTCATTTGATTAATTAATCATTTCATTTGTTTCGTTTGTAACGTAGTTGTTTCTGTCGTGTGGTGGCCGGCTTTAGAATAGCGCCAACCCTCACATAGGACAAGGGGCGTACGAGGCGACTAAGTCCACAAACGAAGAAAACAGCTCTTTCGTCACAGGGGAGATAGACCTCTTAGCATTGGCTTGCAATCCATATAGAAGAAGGATACTCCAAAATAAAACCCATAATGGAGTTACCGTAAGGCGCGAGTAGGGCCTACCTATATGTGTATAAGGGTAGTAGGCTTAGGATACCTGAAATAAGCGGCAGATTCTTGCAGCCGACCTGCCTCCACACGTATTAGCTCCACTTTCCTGTGGGTTAAGACAGTAGTGAAGCCGAGAGGGTAATGCAGGTGCTGGTCATCCCTGCGTGTGTATGTGTCCGTGGAGAGGTCATTCCGCCCACGTCGGCTTCACTGCATGGATAACAACACGGGAGGTGGCAGTTATAACGGTGTTTCTTCGGTGTTACACCATAAATCGTTTGCAATAGATGCAAAGGCCAATGAGTTAAGTTTATATTATGCAATTGTAAAGTTAGAATATTCGTTTAAGTATAGATTAATAGTACATATGTATGTATACTTAGATAGTTGTTAATATTTGGACGCCTTTTAAGGCAAATAGTTGAACCTAATTGTATCTATTGACCATCTTACTGTACACTATTTTATGCAAATAATTTACGTTTTGTTGGAAGGGTATTTTAAAACCAATGTTCTTCAGTTTTAATGCTTCAATATTTTGAATAGAAATGTTTCTATGGCTCCAAAAAAAGATATATCGATCTAAAATTACTTTCAAAAAAGGTTTTACATATTGAAGATTTATTATAATTTCCTTTTTGGTTACCAAATATTTAAGATTTAAAAAATACGCTTTATAAAATAGGAATTAAATTGGTTTATTCAGAATTTATTTTTATAACGGCCTCCCGGAAGTTTCCCTTTCTACGAAGCAAGAGATCCCGGGTTCGAACACCAGAAGGGCATTTATTTGTGAGCTTATCACAAAAAATTGTTGGTTAGTTATTGATATTATCTATGTATCATGTCATGTATGTATCAATAATATATAAATATGTTTATCGCTTGCCTAGAAATATTGTCCCCAATGTTTTACTAAACCAAATCTTATGCATTACGGGACAATATATATATATTCTCTAATATTTTTAACCTTTGCTAAATCATACTTCATGTAATATCTTAATATTTAATACTAATAATAAATTAATAGCCATGAGACCAGGATCTTAAAACCACTAATGTAATTGAGAAAAAATAACAAAGTGATGTATAAAACATATTTATTTATTTTATATTAACTCCCAAAGTGGCCACGGTGCAAAGCTATCAAATGTGAATATATGACTTAGTGATAAGTTTTAAGTATTCATGAAAAGGGACACTGGGTAGAGCTACTAAATTATACAAGGAAAACTAAAACGTGACCCTCCTAATTCATAACTGCCTATGGGAAGTGTTGTTAGTATAATAACAGTAGGTCAACTGTAAACATACCTCAAAGACGCTTTGAGGCATCGTTAGTCAATAACATGTAGGTAGCTTGTCAGCGATGTTTATTGATATTCGAGAAGGTTATGATAATCATTTACGGTAGACACCTATTCAGGGATTGATGCTAGAAGCCCCGTTTCATGAAAGCTTTTAGTAATTTGTAACAGAAGCAAAACCTGTTTTTAAAAAGTGTAAGTTATAAAGAGGTAAGGCATACCTATAAAGTAGGTACTATGGTATAACTCAATGAGAACCCATGACATTTGCGATAATTTAAATTTTTACTGATGATATCCATATAAATATGTATGTAGCCCGTTAAACTTTCAGTCGAAGTTTTTCAAATGGTGATTTGGGAAAGGTAACATAATATTGGCAGCAAGCAAGGTAAATGTTATGAATGGGAGACGTCACTGTCAATTTCCTTCATAAATTGCGTTGCTTTTGTTGCCGCATTTTTGTCGCTAAGGTATTGTGTCGTTCAATCCGTCACTAATTTTATTTAGGTAAATGAGTGACATCAAGTGATATCGCCCGCGTCAATGCCACAGCAGTAACGTCGCAACAGTAACGCTGCTGCCAGGGGCGTATTTACTATAGGGCCAAAGGGACCATGACCCTGGGCGACAGGCTCCAAAGAACTGCAAAACAGGGTTTTTTTTCGTTAAATGAAATACATTAGGATCACTTAATGGTGCGGCGAATATAATTGGCCCGGGGCGCCAAATATTAAAATACGCCTCTGTGCTACAGGCTTCATCCGAACGTCACATTCCTGGAATATAAGATTTATTCTGGAATCTGAATCTGGTGAAAACTGGCATATAACATTTTTGGTTGGGAAGACGGTCATACAACAACTTTCGTATTTGTATACGTACGTCGCTTAAACACGGTCAGAAGAAGAAATTCGCTCCATCTGCTCTAAGAACCTTTTGTAAGTGTAGTAAATATGTGTACAAACGAAAGAGACGCGTCGTAAGAGCATGTCTGTAGACGGTCTCACCGGATAGATGGTCCTCTTTATATTGGCTTTAGCCACAAATTCCTCATAGACAATAAGAAATCAAATTAGAACCATCCATTGTCGCACAAAAAATTATGTACCCCAATGCCAATAGTAAGCCAATATAAAGAGGACCATCTACTCTTTATATTGGCTTTAGCCACAAATTCCTCATAGACAATAAGAAATCAAATTAGAACCATCCATTGTCGCACAAAAAATTATGTACTCGTATATAAAAACAATTGTCACACATCAAAAGGAACGGGCCCAGATTTTCAGTCTACTACTAATAGAAACTACCAATAATAGAATCCAGGCCAAATTTTAGTATAGGTACATGAAGACGTCGAGACACTCGGGCCGTGGGGCAAAGGTGCGCGATGGCTCCACAAGGAGCTCGGGAAGCGATTAAGGGAGGCAACAGGAGACCCTCGCGCGGGCAGCTTTCTCGCGCAAAGACTCGCTATTGCGATACAGCGCAGGAATGCTGCCTGCGTGATGGGCACTCTGCCAAGAGGCCAAGGGTTGGAGGGTAGATTTTAGTTATTTTATTTTTTTAGTTAGGTTTAGTTATATTAGTTTATTTTATAAATAGTTATAATTCTTGTAACTTAAATGTAGTTTGTATATACTTTATTTTATAATAAATGTTTTCATTTTGTCTAAGTAATTAAGTGAAAATAAAATACATATTTATTTTATAAATCTAGATTAAAATTCATAATTAAATTTCAAATGTTATATAGGTAATTCATAAAACTGAAAAAAGAGAAAAGGAAGAACACACCTATCTCCATACCAGATTATTATATCATTAATATACAGGGCATGCAGTTACAAAACGACACGACTATTAGAAGTAGGCTAAAATCAACTTGCAAGAATTTCTAGCTTTGTTTATTACATAAGTGTGTTAGTTACTTGATATTCACAGCAGGTAAAATAAATTAAGTATTTTACTGTTTTTTTGATTATTATTTCATTGAAATGCTCAGCAACAATGTACTTTTTTTATAAAGTTGTAATAGATTGCATTATAAATATTATTTTTATAGATGTTAACTGTATCTATGTCAAACATATGTTTATCTCGTAAAAGAATTAATTTGGAAGACTGGCTAGTCAAGTGGCTTAATTGATGACGTGCACAGGCAGGCTCTTTCCGCTCTTATTATTCATCAGTCCTTACAAATTTAATATCAGCCACCATACACCAATGTGACCTACAGAATTAATAATTACGGGTTAGACAAATATAATTTTAGGTATGCATGCAATCTCAAACTGTTGATGAAACATTGTTTAATGAAAAATATATACCAAAACTTATTAATGCGAGTCAAATAAAAACCCGGCATCGAACGTGAAGTTTTACGTGCTCTTTTTATAAATGCGATGGACTTGTGGCGACCACATACATTCGTGTGAAACCACTTTGTTACAAACAACACGGCAACACTCGTGCTGTCATGTTGACACACACCGAGAAAAAAACTAGGGATTATTACACATGTATTTTTAGGTTGTTAAACTAATGTGATGAATCAAAGTCCTTGGTACAAACAATTACTTTTATTTACTCCAAGTTCTTACTTTAACACTCTTCAACAATCTTAACTTAACAAACAGTAGCCTTCGTACTAAATGTTACTGGTTCAAGCGCCATAGCGAGAATGAATCTTCCACTCCATGGTACGTTATATTTATACTTTCTCATGATTAGAATTGGCGGGTACGAAGGAAGAGTCATTTTCGCGAGTAGCGACAGACTAATTAACAAATATTCGGGTAAACATAATCACATTTGTTATCACTACTCACTGAAAATCTTATGAAATATCACACTAATATTGTAGATATCAAGATAATATAAATGTACAATGTAATAATAGTACATTATGATACAAGTGTGCTAAGTTGGTCACTACACACGAGGCGATTCATATGCCGCCAATTATTTATCACCCGATTTTGATGGTAAAAGGCTATCGTTCTCGGCTCTTGCCTCTATTAGTATTACTGGCAGCGTCAATTTTATGTGTTCTTCATTTTCAATGCTTGAAAATGTCATTTTCGTCAATATATAAACGAAAAACATGAAAAACGATTTCATGACAAATACGGAAAATCGCTGGCGCGTTATTTTTTTTTACGCACGATTCCAATGCGCCCGCAAGGCAAAGGCGCGAACGAAATCGACATTAAAAGAATGTAAAAAAGCTAATATTTTCGTATTTCTATTCGACGGATGGAGATCAAATCGGTAAAATGTTATCTTTGTTTATTAATGAAATTTACGAGATACCTAATTTAATCCATAAATCATGTTTGGTATGATAAAAGCGGTGTGATAAAAACGGTGTGAAAAAAGAATGTGGCGTGGGCCAAGGAGGGGTAACCTCTCCGGACCTGTTCAACATCTATGTCAACGGCCTGATAGAGGAGCTGAGAAGTACCAGAATAGGCTCTCACATAGGTAATGTTTGCTTAAATAACCTTAGCTATGCCGATGATATGGTGCTTCTCAGCCCCTCGATCCATGATATCAGTGACCTACTAGCGATTTGTGAGCGATATGCAGCTAATCACGGATTGGTGTATAACGTGAACAAATCTGAACTGCTGGTTTTTAGATGTGGAAAGAGTCCGGACAGAGTCCCACGAGTGTTTTTGAATGGACAACCAGTTGGGACTGCAACATCGGTCAAATATCTTGGTCATATTGTGACGGAGACCTTAAACGATGACGCAGATATCGAAAGAGAGAGAAGGGCTCTGTCCGTTCGTTGCAATATTCTGGCGCGTAAATTCGGTCGTTGCTCAGACGAGGTCAAAATCGTGCCAGTTATGGACTAGGTACACGACGCGGACGTACAGTAGCATCAGGTTACAATATAATGATGCATATCGTATCCTGATGCGTAAGCCTATTAGATACTGTAGTGCATCAGACATGTTTGCGACGGCCAGAGTACCTGACTTCTTCGCGATCCTCAGAGCCAGGGTAGCCTCCTTTTGGGAAGCTATTAGAAGCTCAAAAAACGAAATTGTGAGAACGATAAGTGAGAACCCAAATAGTCATGTTTTTAGGCATTGGCTATCTGTCCATCAGAGCGAGAACCGGAAATAATAGTATTGAATTTTGTTTAATACTCATTATTTTCATTTTTGTTAAAGTTAAGCTAGTTTATAGTTAGTTTTTTAAGACATGTATGAGTTTTTTTATGCCTGCAATAAAACATTTTATTATTATTATTTATTATTTGTCTGTCTTACCATATCTCGGGACCATGGGGTCACGGACCTTTGGGAGGCATGCGTGGGGCCGAAGCCAACAGCGCAGAGTCCCTTTTAGACAAATTAATCTACAAGCAAGGGATACACGTGGCGGATACCATCTCCGAGCGCACAATATGATACATCCGGAGATGGTCCCCGCCAGGTGCAAAGACTATTGCAGTGCAGCACTTTTGTGCTGCACTGCAATAGGATCTAAGGTCATAAGGCTATTGATTTGAAAGTTGGATGACCTGGATAATAGGCTATGGGAGGAGACTATCGGACACCTGCCGTGACAATCAGTCTCGGAATTGTGTAAGACAGGCGGTGACTCGCCAACTCATTGAGTGGGCCCCACAATGACCGCACGCACAGTGCGACAATAGGGCAACACTTTAGAGCGACTGTGAGGTTGTCGAGAGGTGAGTCTGCGGAAGCCAGATCCCGGTAATCCGTTCAGCAAGCCGCCAGCGTTATGACATTTTACACTTCCAACCTGGAGCATAGGTCCCGCTCTTGCGACTCCACTCTGGCCGGCCGGTGAAGGCAAGCGCAGAGGCGAGGGCCTAATAAAAGGGCCCTCTGGAATAGGGGTCCGCGGTGTCGCCACTCACCGTCAGCTCGCCACAAGTTGCCCCCGCGGGTTTATTATAAAACCTCCTTGAACTATCATTTGAAACACCTAATAGGTGGTAAAAAAAATATATTACTCGACCAAATTAAGAAGGCTCCATTTCTATACATATTATTAGCAATCAGTTACCTTCTTAACTCGATCGGATAATATAATGAAAAAGCACGAGTGTTATAATATACTACATGAGGATTATGAGCCAAAAATCAGTGGAACAAAAACGTCGTTTTGAGCAAGTGTGTTGAAAATAAACTTTTCCCCACACCAACTGGTAAAGGCCCTCTTGATTGTTCAAAAACGGATGAGAAAGTTGCATTTTATCCACCTGTGGGGCAAAGTAATCAGATGCAAATTTTGAGTTGTTTCCTTATGTTAGCTAGTAGAATTGATTTTTAAATGATGATTTTGAATGATTATTTTTTATTACGTTTATTTGGATTTGATTTCATTCAAATTTTTTGGTATTTCATAGTTAGTAGTTTTCTCGTGTTGGTGTGGTGAAAATTTTTGTGTTTCACTCGGAGGCAAAGTTTGTTTACCCTCGTGCATTGAAACCCTCGCAACGCTCAAGATTCCACTTCCCGAACCACTCGCTACGCTCGTGGTTCAATTTTGGAATCTTTCGCTTGCTAGGGTATCAATATTAGCACGAGCGGTTAAACAACAACTTTGCCCCTTTGTAAAGCAAATAACTATTGTATTTCATATAACACGTTCTTTTTTCAAATGTACCTGCCATCCTCTCACTCATCGCCAAAAACTTATTTTTATTAATGAAAATAATCGTGCAGAAGCATAATTGCTTAGCTAAGCATTATGTTAAAAATTAGGTTTGCGTAAAATTATAGCTGTTATGAGCAAGTGTCACACATACACATACCTATCTTTTTGCTCTTTCTTTAATTAGATACCGAAGCTTGCAATATATATAATATAAATTAGTGTGTTCCGCACCAAGCGCCGTTTATTGTCCAGTTGAATTCTTCGTAATCAAATAACATCAGCCGTTTTTTCGTCCTGAATTTTCATATAAATTGACTCTTTTTAACAATATCTTACTGCTCAATGTACTATTACACCTACACTTCATCAGTAACTCGATTTCAGTATTGTGATAACAGTGAAATAACAAGAAACTACGAAATACTTACATCTCGAGTTATTCACCCGACCCGGACCCGGGTACGTCCTTAAACTACGTCCAAAAGAGAGGTATGGGCATTGTGAATTTCATCTCACTTTGTGTGGTAGGGCACAGCCAGTGGATGTCATTCCAGATCTAGAGCAGAGCCCAACTGGGGAAGTACCTCCACCTTACAGAAAACCGCAGCCAAATAACACTAAACCCTACTCATAGTGTTGTGTTCCTGCCGGTAAGTAAGGTTGCCAGAGCTCAACGAGGGGGGGGCGGGTTTAGGGTCGGTAACGCGCATGTAACTCCTCTGGAGTTGCAGGCGTACATAGGCTACGGAGACTGCTTACCATCAGGCGGGCCGTATGCTTTTGCCACCGACGTAGTATAAAAAAAAACAGTAATTCAAATTGCTGTGGAATAATGTAACGCGTAGGCGAGGCAGACTGATGGATATACTTTTTTTAATATGGGTGGCTAAACAGAAGCATCAAACTTTTCTGAGTAGCTCTCACACTTTTCCAGGCCAAACCGGACACGAAAATAATCTCCATTAGTGATATCAGTCAGGGTTGGCTTATTGCGTTTCCTGTTAGAACCATTATCTTTCTCCCTCGTTTGTAATGTAGGGTAATAAATAATATACGTGTAAGGTTAACAGTGATGAAGACAAGTGTGAAACTGCATTAAACATAGGTACACATACATATTCAATTCAGCAATAGTCGAATACGAATATGTACTTAGAAGAAGAAAAATATGACGCTTAGTGCGTAATCACTGATTAATCCCTCATAAAATGTAGGGATAGTCATTGACAAAAGGTTTGGAGGAAAGTTAACTCTTTAAAAGTTGCCTAAATTAGTATCTTGAAAATGCAATTAGACTTAAAAACTTCAATTTTAAATCAATTGACTTCATTGACAATTATGACCATACCTATCTTACTGCATAACGTACTAATATACCTACTACATGGAAACAGTAACTCGATATCAGTATTGTGAGAACCGGGTATTAACAAGGATATCAACTACGGAATTCTTACATCTCGAGTTATAAAATAAATAAAATTTGTAACTCAAGGCCTAAAAATTGGTCACTCCTTAAAACCTTAAGGAAAAAACAGAAAGGATCTTGTTTATTTGAGGGTAAAACATGGGTCGGAAACAACGTGAATTATAGTGTCATTTGTTTGACTTAAGCCGTACTCGATATATGTGGGCCGGCGGCGCGGCCGCCAAAACCTGTAAAATACTAGCTTTCTGCCTGCACTGCTGATATCATCGGAATAAAAGCAAAATATTGAGGTTGTTCAAGCGACAAAATTAGTAAATTTAGACGATAAACAAGGCATTAGACCTTGTGAGGGTGTGCGGGGCTCGGCGGCTTTACCGCGCCTGCTATTCCTATCTAGCGCGCCCTTTAATTAACGAACTTTTTCATTTAAAATGACCAAAGTTTAAACTTTACAAACAAAGGCTTGGTATTTTTTCTCAAATACAAAAGAGGCGGTTATATTTTCCAGAAGTGTGAAATATTTGTTTTTGGAAAATACCATATTGATTAGCACTCAAAAAAGAAACAACATCCCCTAGAATAAACATCCCCTAAAAATAAATTAGGCATTACAAAGTCCGTAAAAAGTATGCATATTATTTGAAGGATATTCGTTAAATAATATTACAAAGTTGTGAAAGATTAATACTTGTATATTCACCAACTCTAGCCGTTGACAAGCAAGTGGAAGCCTACTTAAACCACGTTAAATTGTATTATCAATTCATACAATACACTCTTTTACTCGAGGCATAATAAACGTTCAATTTGCGCTATCGAATTGTATAACAATTAAGGAGATGTCCGCATGCAACTTGAAAGATCGTAAATATCGTATAAAAATTAGACCCAAACGGCCTCGGCGATTATAAATTCTCTCACTCGAAAGAGGTAATTTTGTGTAATTCCTGACCGCGCATATGTATGTTACCGTTTTGAAAAATGCTTGCGGTTTAAAAACAGGTCCTTTGCGCCGAGAGTAAAACAGCCCGCACAATAATTGTAATTTAAGGGCAGCTTGTCCCTTCGGTCGCGGCCGCCAACCGTGAACCAGTCAGAACGCCAAACGACCCTCAAATGCTCCGAAATTTAATTAAAATTTTGCAAACTTGTACTGGATCATGTTGATGTTCAAGGCATCCACGTTTGTATAAATCAGGTTACAAGTAATGGTGAAATATAAAATATGCTTTTGTAAAAAGGTAATTATGCTATAAGTGTAAATATATAAAGCAGCATATTTTTTTCCTTATCAAAATATAATATCGACATGATGTTCTGTAAATGTGAAGCTCAATAAATTGTAATATTATATCACGTTAATGCTCGTATGATGTATGATTTTTCTCTATAATCATACCCAAGTAATATTTAAAACCTGAATTTGGTACTCAAATGCCGCAGAGCGAAATACGAGCTTCACAGAAAGCGACGTCAGAGTTTAATGGAAATTGGAAATTCCATCGTGAACATGTTGAGAAATTCAAACGTGGAATAAGCCTGGGATATGCGCTTCGCGCATAAATGCCAAGTCCTATCGTCCTCTAGACAGTCTTATCTACGGACCTCGGAGATACGTTAAGGAAACTTGAAACAGCCAATAGAGTTATGTCATATAGATAGAGATATAGTTTAGTAGTACGAGTACCTGTTATCGAAAGTGATCATATCAATATTGTCAAAATTAAATTAAGATAATGTCTTCACGGCCTAGGATTGTGGCTTGTGGCTAGTACCCACAACACAATGACTAAGTTGCTTTGTACAAATATAAATATTAAATACAAGAAAACATCCATATTTGAAAAGTTGTTAAACATAGAAATAAATGCCTGTACCAGAATTATAGTTACTTATTTTATTTAAAGTTTGTATTTGTTAGTTATTCAATCAGTGCTTAACTGCAAAAAGAAAACTTTTAAAATGAAACAAACTTTTAAGTAGAACCAACTTAAACGTAACACGGACTAATTCCCAAATTTACTCTCAAGATCTGCAACTAGGCCAATCAAATTAGATCCAAAAAAGCGTTTTGAGGAATCAATTACCAGCAAGCTGAAAAGAATAAAGCGTTTTATGTCCGTGTTTTTTTTTTATCAAGCGAAAGTCAAAATTTGCAAAACATTTGATAAACAGGATTTGAATCAAGTCAATAGAGAAAATCATCAAGATTGATAATATTTTTTGGCATCCGTATTGTGATCTAAAAAGCCGTACGATTTTTCAATAACTCCGCTCTTGGGGGTTCAAGACTTAAGTTTCTGACTCTGCGCAACATTTATTTAGAAACAATTATCACTTTTAAAATCTGATCATATTTAGTATTTTTATCCACTCTTTTACATCACACTCACCACGTGATCTGGGTTCCGACAGAATACCAGTGCTTTGCTCGAAAGAGTGAAGCGTATAGCGGAGTCGGTGCCCTTTTGTTGTTGTTGCAATGCACACATTGTAACTACTACTATTCCACTATTCCTGTTAGGTTTATAATATTTATGAGATTCTGTATTTTGTTTTAATTGATTGTGTATTATGTTAATTGTGTATTCCTCTGTTTGCCTATGTGTTTCTAAAGTGTGTGTAAAGCAGCAAACAAATAAACGCTTTATCTATCTATTTATCTATCAACATTTGAATTAAACAAACAAAATTTGAAGTAAATATGTGACAATCATAGAGATAAATGTGCAATATGTATGTGCAATGTGCAAGATGTATGCAGAATGAGAAAAAAAAACGTTTACGAATTTTATATTCTTGAAACACATTTTATGATTTTATGTAAACAGGGTAAAAGCAAAACAAGTGCTACGATACATTTACCAGGAATTAAAAAATGTAGCTACATTTTGTGTAATGAATAATACCTGAAATAAAAAAAAAACATATTATCAATATTTTTTACTTAACTCGTTTATATTGTACAATATGTACATAAAAACTAACTCCCGGCGCTGCAAACTAGCATGAAAAAGCATCGATTTCAAGGTAATATACGCTCGAATATAATGCATTTAGTTTTTACATACCTACTCGCTTATTTATGCACATAAATTGCCCTAGAGAATCTTCTGGGATATGTAGCTGCAGAGATTTTGATGTGCGTTTTAATAACATTTTGGTATTTAATAGAAAATTATAAGCGGAAGTTCTGAGAACAAGACTCGCACAATCTAAAGTTTTTTAATAAAACTGTTCGATCATATTTGGCGAGCACACGCTAGCTGAAGTGCCTCGCATATTAAACGTCTGGAAATATAGTGGTAAATAATTCTATTCTATTTATTCCACTTTGTAAATGAGAACAACATTATTCGTTGAAATATTTCGTCTGCTTTTTTCAGAGGGCCTATTGTTGTATCGTTTGTGTAGCTTGCCGCAGTGGATAAAAATTTCCTCTCACTCAAATTTGTTATACGTCTTACACAAGCGTCTATACATAACGATGTCGAACGAACATGTCCGGTAATGCAAGTATAAGGCTGCGTTTCGACCAGAGATGTACGAGGATGCTTTGCGAGGGAAGTGTTTGTTAACTCTTCAAGTGGCATATGCCATTTTTGAGTTATTGGAATTTTGATTTTATTTCAATTAATCAAATTTCAAGTTTAAAATACGTGAAAATGACTCGGTCGGGAGTCGACAGCCTACATAAAATCACTTCATTAAGACGTAACTTTGAGTGAGACAAAAATCAGAAAATTGTCAAAAATTACTCAAGTCCACTCAATTATTTTGGGCAACAACTCATCTTTTCGAATACATGGTCTTCTTATAGTAACCAATTTATGCTTTCCATTTGGGTAACATGGCTTAATTTTTAACGAACCATTCTTTTTTTTGGTATTAAAATAATAATTAGACGTCGTTAGTTATTTTACAAATGCTACAGTTATTATTGGATTGGCAAGCAAGCTAAGGATTTCTAGTCTAGTATCGTGAGTGTAGGTTTAGGTTGCTCCATCAGAGAATCTTACTTAAACACTCAAAGGACTGTTCACATGCGATTGTCCTCACATCGTACCGTAAACTTAAATAGGTTCCTCTATACTAAAACCGCTAAGCCTGACTGAACTAGACTGGAATGTGTGTTGTATCTTCTTCGGAAGGGCGGATTTACGTTTTTCTGAACCATAAATTAAATAACACTTATGGTGGTTACAAATGAAAACTAATTCGGAACCGGTTTAGGCGACGTAAGTCAACAACAATAATTTACTCGTAGGCTCCAGTATCCTTAACTTTCATTGATTACATTTACCAGGTATGCAAATAACGACATTTTATTGTTATAGTTCGTCCATATATATGTATAGGTCATATACCTACTAAAATCTTCTATACTTAACATCTCTATAATAATTAAAAATTACCTAATTTCCAACGCCCCATACTGGCAGTTCATAAAATAATATTTTATTATATAAGGGCTACAGGGACGAAGAACTGGACTGATTATTGAAATCCATGCCTCGAATAGTCTCGTGCCTCATTCGCGTATTTCAATTCTAGTTAAGAAAGATTCAGTCCATTCAATTCAGGCAGGAATTGTAGTATTTACGAAAATGAAATAGCTTTTATGCCGCACAAATGATTAAGTTTGTTTGTGAACGTTCTTACAATGCGCGACACAAGACGATACTCGTACTTTGTAGCATCACAGCCTTCACACAACCGTCTACAAACGAACGACTCGGTGGTTCCATTGCCAGCTCGTTTACCTCGCTCGACTCCGCTGCGGTGAGCTCTATAAATACAAAGCAATTCAAACTACCTAGTATGGAATGTTTGTTGAGCGCTTTAAATGAAACGTCAACTTGAACGAAGAGGAAACTATTTTAAGGGGTTATTAAAGATATTTACACGAAGTATTCTCGTGTTCAACTCGAAGGTTAAGTAACTGTAATCTTGGCGGAGAATATTCATAAGTTGTTGAGAGATTCATAAAACGGTGGCGGCTTGTGGCGGGTGCGCAGCGCACCCTGCAGCCGCCTCACGTACCCACTCGCCCGTAATTTCATTTTATTGGCCCTATACAGTCAACACGTGGTACTCTCAGTCGGCGTGAATACAGATAGCCCTGCCATCTCAACCACGATTTGAACTACTACATTCAAGAGCACTGAAAACGAGCAAATATATCACTTTCCATGGCCCTTGCGTGTATTATTGAGAACATAAACAACGCATTTATAATAAATGCCTTTTATTTGAAAATATCCTTACTTTACTTTGACTAACATTGAAGTTTCAAGGTTTAAGTAAATGTTTATACTTAATTTAATTAACTTGCTCAACTAGAAGTAACGTAAATAACACTGTGTCACTCTAGCAACACCGATTGTGAAATGTTTGGCGAAGAGGAAGAGACAGTAAAACACCTAATGTTTGAATGTCCCTCTGTCCCTCGCCAGACAAAGAAGGAAGGACTTTGGATCAGGCTATCTGGAACCAAAGGAATTTAAAATGCTACTCATGAGCTCCATCATCCGGCATATGTTAAAAGGCACTTGATTAGGGGGGGTAATTACACAAAAGATCCCTATGGGTCGAATGGTATCCGCAAGGGCCCCCGAAAATCATAAGATAAGATAACACTGCGTCGAAAACATCCGTAAGTATATATAAATATAGGTACATATAAACAATCCGGCAAAGGGCAGAATCGTTAAATATTAGCTAGAGGTGAAACATGGTAGCGCGTGAAGAGCTACTAATCACGGATATCGACTTTCGATAAATAACCACTATTGGTTAGAAATATAGCCCAATTTGTAGTTGGAATGTATTCCCACCCTTTTAGGTTTATGTGCACTTTCGTAGTATCTAATAACCGGAGATGGAATCGGTTTTATGTAGAGCTGTTGCGATTAACGGTGATATACTTTGTGCATATGTATAATATGTACTAGGATATTTCATTTAGGTAATTTAAGGACATGTATTGCTACTAGTACCGTTGGAACCATTGGACGTCATTGACGACATAAATTGAATAATAATAAGTAATGAATAGTATGGGAGCGCAAGAGGGGTTTTTGGAATTATTCGAGCACGCCTGGTTAATTAACGGTGGGTTAATAAACCGTTTAATAATAGTACAATATGATACAAGTGCGAAAAATGAGAAATTCGCAACGAGTGGGTATAAATAAAAACACGATCGAAGAGGGTGTTTTAAATCGACACGAGTTGCTGGTTACCGTACTAGGGCGGTAAAGTAGTACAGTCAGCATCAATAGTAACGGATGAAACAACGCACCAAAAGTATCTGATATTCCGGATAACTTTTCTAAATATAGATAAATCAGTAAAATTAACGTTCCTGTGTATCTTTTACAAGCTTAATTGTTTTACATATAGAAACATCACTTTTTATAAAGCTGTTACAGAATGGTAGGTACTTTTGACACCTTGTTTGATCCGTTACTTTTGATGCTGACTGTACCACATACCTATGTACTGTAACATGTTGAATGATACATGTGCGAATGGATAATTCTCACTTGTATAGTAATGTACTATTACAGTACATACCTATGGCCCTTTAAATTTTCGACATAGTTACGTAATCTGCTAATTATCGCACTAGTGCGGTAAAGTAGCACCATATGTACTGTAATATAGTTTTATAATATGGGGGCCTAGTCAAGATTATAATCGTACATCGACAAATACCAATGTAAAAAAGCGGCCAAGTGCGAGTCGGACTCGCCCATAAAGGGTTCCGTACCATTTATGACGTATTAAAAAAAAACTACTTACTAGATCTCGTTCAAATCAATTCTCGGTGGAAGTTTGCATGGTATAATGTACATCATGTATTTTTTTAGGTTTATCATTCTCTTATTTTAGAAGTTACAGGGGGGGGGGACACATTTTACCACTTTGGAAGTGTCTCTCGCGCAAACTATTCAGTTTAGAAAAAAAAGATATTAATTCAATATCATTTTTGAAAACCTATCCATAGATACCCCACACGTATGGGTTTGATGAAAAAAATTTTTTGAGTTTCAGTTCCAAGTATAGTAGGTAATTAAATTAAAATCGCGAGTTGCTTTGTATTAAAGGCTCTAAAATAGTAGGTGGCTACAATTTCGTTTTAGTATAATTTATATAGAAGAAAGTAGATTTTATCTAAAATGATTATGCAACGTAAGCTCGCTTGTGTCCCGGGTTGAAACTCGCCATTCAGCATTATCTTAAAAGTGTTTAAGGTCAATATCTAAGAGCCCGGGCCGCTTGTATATTTATTCATGAGAAGTTGAGTAGACATCGCTCCGAGCTCGTTAAACACCTCGTATTACACCCTCCATTACCCTCTCTTATGACGTATTTATGTTATGCAGGATTAGATTTCAAATCATCTTAGACAAGACAACCTTGAAAAAATTGGCTTAGAGTATGTCGGGCCATGCTTAATGTAGGGTTCTGTAGTTACCATTCTGTCAGAATAGGCAAAACTGGGGCTATAAGTGAGTATCATGTACATTACAGGTATAACGGAGTACCTTCACAGCGTTTTGTAAGTCTTTTTTTACAATTAATGAAGGGAAGACTTTTTGCGATAACTTAAAAAGGGCAGGACCGATTATATTCGCTATAGTTTTTGTTGACTGTATTTATTGAGCTCTATCTTAACCATTTTTTTTTCATATTTTTTGGGTCCATAACTCCGAAAATATTGTACCAAAAAAATGGCTGTAAGAGAAAAGCGAAAAAAAATATTGTAGTTTTTATTTTACCTGTCTGTCGCCTTGCATGGTTTATGTTTCCATGCCAAATTGCAGGTTTCTAGCACTAACGATCACAGAGCAAAGCCGTGGATGGACGGATATGGCGATACTATAAGGGAAATACGGAACCCTAAAAATCTTAAACGACTACGGTAAACCAAAAGAGTAGGTAAAATACGACGTTAAGTATATAGTTTATTTAATATCCGTATGCATCTGTCTGTGTTTGCTTGTATTTTTATTGGATGTTCCATGTGTTGAATTTTGGTTCCAGCTGTTCTTTCGTAGAGCCCATTGGTCTAGCGAGAGACGACAGTAAGCGTCAGCCATAGATGCTGGTGTCTTAGAGGATGGGTAAACGCTTGTGATGCCACTTGTGGAGACACTGGGATATGAGGATCGAGCGCGCATCGCTTCTATCGTTTCACATCACAAATTAAATAGATATCTTTGAATACACTCATACTCACCTCATGTTTATATAATTTCGTGATCAAAAGAGTAGCTTTTTTTATTGCACGGATTCAATTTAATCAATTCGGCGCGAACTAGGGTGACTTAGTTATTGGCCACTACATAGTAATTGACCATTCTTAACAACAAGAATTTTATTGGTGAGTTTCTTTCTGTTTTGGTAGGAGTGGTCAATAACTATAGCAATCACCCTCCTAGCTTATAATTGTTAGCCAGTAATTGGTATTTTCAAAATTCAAATGCCGCTATAAGCCCGTAACGAAGATGCATCACGTGTCTATGGATGGCGTTCGCTACGCAGTATCATGAAAGGCTCGAAGCACAAGGCTCGGGGCTTATCGTACAAAGGACTGGGAGGTACATTGTTAAAAGGGTTTGACACACATCGCATTTAGCGTATTTTTAGGAACAGAAAATGTAATGACGCTACGCAAGAAAGATAACGACGATGAATTTCGTCGAAACAAAATATTTAGCGTTCGAGCTTTAGAGAAAACTAATCCTAAATATAATAAGAAATTAGAATATATATACATTATATAAGTCTGACAGATTGCTATACCTACAAAAAATATTTGATGTGCTTTCTTACCTGAGCTGTGTCACCTATACAATGATTTTACATATACACATAGTACAATGATTTTAATTGCTACTTGTTTTTACAGTTTCTAATTTGGACCATGCATGTTTGTCTGTCAAGTAGTCCTCGACTCTGTAATAAGCCTTCAACATCAATGACTTGTTTAAGTAATTCTTAAGAGCTGGCAAGGGTAATCTTAAAGCATCGTCAACTTGTTATAAAAAACTTTTGTACTTTGCGGACACGAAACTTTCTGATAGAAAGATTATTTTTATTTCTAGTGTTATATTCAAAAATTCAAAATTCAAAATTCAAAAATTTATTCTGCAAGTAGGCCTCAAGGGCTCTTTTACAAGTCAATACAACAGTTTATAGTTATGGACATCTGAATTATTAGTGAAGAAGTCTAGGTTCTTAACAACATAAATAATAGATAATTCTGGCATGTGACCTATAGTGGATGTCATAAGAAATTTCTAATAATGAAAACAAATCAATTCACTTTCTCGGTTTTGGTAGATTTTTGGCAGAAGGGTTGCTTTCGGCTGAAGCTAGAGCGAACCTACAACTGTTAAACGTATTATTATTATACGTATTATGCTTTATTTAGACGTCAAATATTAAAACATTAAAGAATTTTTGTTCTTTCTTATGTATTATAGAACTTTAAAATCAGTACCCTCACTATGAGTTTTACGCCGCATTAAGAGGATATGAGAATGGTATTTTGTCCATACAAACGTACTCGACTCTTTCTTCCGTGGTTTTTGAGCCTGGAGCAATATTTTTTCAACACAGTTTAATATTATCACTTATCAGCAGGGGTCGGACAAAAAGTGCGGATGACGTAAAAATGACGTAATCTTGCGCACAGGATGATGTTCGAGTTTGTATTTAAACTTCCGTGTGACATGTAGTAACAAAGTAGTATTAATGAAGTAACAAAAGAATCGTAAATAAATCCATGGAATTAATAATACAGGTGGTAGGGTGATGTAGTGAATAAAATAAATTTCACGAAACTTGTTACCATAAGGTATAATTATTTGAAATTAGTTAGAACAAGTCTGTGGGATTGCCACAATATTCGAGTAAAGATGACATTTTAGAGCGTTTTATACATTAGTAAATATAAATTTTAGCTAAATATAATCGTGAATCGTGATACAATAGCTAAACAATAACGAAGTCAATTTATTGTTCATCTGATTGACAATGTGTCAGTCAAAAACGTACTTACTCATTTCAAGTGGCGATATCGTTTAATAAAGAGGTTGATAAGTGATAATTGTTTATGAAAATCAAAAATACTATTTGAAATCACCTATAAGTGGTTTGACGTCATCCGCACTTTTTGTCCGACCCCTGCTTATCAGTATCTGTGTCGTCGGACTGTTTTGCTTCTTTTGATATATATTTTAAGCGCACTTCAAAAATCGCAAAAACGACCCAATTAATTAGGCCGCAAAGAAAAGCATGGTACTAAAAACTGGTATCAATTATCCCAAGAAATAAAACAGTCCGACACAGAAAATTTCATAACCATTTAGTTTTCTAAAATTCATTACGATTGGTTAAGTCTTGGAGGAGAAAACAGAAACCTCGATTTAGAGTCCTCTTTTAAGTTTTGCTTATAGCACTAATTTTAAGAGCCGCCCCCGTTAGCACGACAGATAAACGGCCCGATTCGAAGAATGATTAAGACACGTTTTAATCTTGGAAATATCTATAAAAGATCGATAAATAAACGATATGTCAAAATTGACGTTCATTTCGATTCCGCTGAGCTCCCAATAACATCTAATCTACGGAAGGTGGAGGTAAGGAAATAAATCTCCATGTACCAAAAAGTGTCATAAAAAAAACCTTTAATAGGTGGCGCTACAATACCTAGAATACTTGAACAAAAAAATCAAATCATAGACAGCGCACTTCACTCCGTCAATAACGCCTAGGTTCTTAGCTACTCTAGCGCTACTCTGGAGAGATTTGAAACTATTATTTATAGCTGACAGCTGGACACTTTTGCAACAGTTCCACCATAAGAGATGTCACTCCATCTAATCTACGATATTTCTAACATCAAAGTGACATTGGAAGCTTGATTTGGGCTTCTTCTGTCAATTATACGACATACAAACGATATCTAAATCAGAACCTATCTAAACCAGAACTTATCGTTATCGTATCTTATTCTTCGAATCGGGCTGATATTCACCTAAAATTCTCAGTGGCTGCGCTCCCATGTCCTCTTAAAGGCCGGCGACTGCGTCAATTCAAACGCAGTGCATCTCACTTGCACCAATGTCAATTTGTGAGTTAGTAAACTAACGCGCGAATATATCGAAGTTAAACCCTATAAGCCTATTTGTAATAAAAAAAAATCCTAATTTGATTTGTTATTCGGATATGTCATTAGTTGTCATCTGCTATAATATCTTGTAGAATGAAGTGCGCAAAAATTATTACTTATTTATTTATTATTTATTAGATTGGAATATGTTATTTTTACAAAGGGCTATGATTTTGATTATGGAAGTCTACTTTTGCTTTTTTCTTATTTTTATTTGAAATAAGTGTAAGTACTCTTTAGTTTCTTTATATTATAACCGAAAAATTATCCGGTAAAGTTACCGATTTTAAATGTTTTATTTAATATGGTGCTCCACAAATCACTAAGGCGCCTTCACCTCCAAACTGATTTAAATATGCAGACGGCCGTATCGATTGTCTCCGAGAATAACGCCCCTGTGACGTGGAGCGTCACCCGAGCGCGACCCAGGTACCCTAATAAACGCGACGGTTATTTTTTAATGTTTTATTACACAAGGCGACTACGAAAGGTTAGTATAATACAAAAAAGCAAGTAAGTACTTGAGTTCCGAAACTGATACATATTTTCCACAAAAGTAAGTTTACTAAAGAGTAAACATAAAATAAAATCTGTCACAAGGAAATCCTTTGGTATTATTGTAAAAACACGTAATTAAGCTCTGGTAAATATATTTCAGTAGCCTATAAAAAGTTTATGTACCTATTTGTGAGCTCAACTTTATCGTGTTTCAGCCAAGCCATAAAGCAGGAACATGAAGCGAATTGCAATTCTGACAAACAAAGCTTTAACTGCCTTGACAGTTGTGGCTAGTTGAATAATAGCTCGGGGTACTCATAGACACTGTACGTGTAGGTATGAGGAAAGTTCCTCAAGTGGAGGAAGTATATATCATATAGGTACTCGTACCCTGCCTTTTACCGAAACTTTCTGAAACTAGATTTCAATGACTTCCGTGTGTGGTGTATGTGTGTACATACGAGTAGTAATCAATTTTCTAAGTGATATAGTACGTTCTCCAATTCCTACCGCATACATAATGTTGTAAGTTTCAAAAGTCTATCGTAAAAGAAGTGAGTGATGAGCTAGGGTGATAATTATGGTACGTTTTATGCCCACACCTTTTTGATTCTACTTTCTTCATCATACATGTCTTATTGTTATTGTTTCTTTACCACTAAATGTTTCTGCATAAAAATAAATAATTTAGTGATACTAACTGTGAAGGCCGAATACTATTTTTTTATCGAAGTAGGGGAGACCGAGGTAAGTTAACACAGCCTCCATATCTCGCAAACTATAGACACTAGAAGTATGACCACCAATAAAAAAATGATAAATTTTCAATTCTTAGCAACTCCATAATACATAGCTTAGGCCTCAGATGAGCAGTTGAGGTTTTAGGGTGGTTAGGGCGAAAATATTGCTACGAGGTAGTTAGACGTTTTTTTAAGGCCATTTCTTTATCCTTTTTGGCATTTATTTGCTATATGTTTGGAGCGTTCTGCCAGTGCTTACTATCATTACATTTGAACTTGTCATCGTTTTTAAAGTAAACTTCTCTGTTTTGCAAATTAAAAATGTAAGGGCGAGGTAGGTCAAAACACTTTTTTGCAACTCACCTCGCTTTTTTTTGAGTTTGTCAGAGACTGTTCATATGGAACTGCTGAAATTATATTTTTCAATTACTACCCTCTTTAACTTTAGCGAGTTACAGTATCAGAGCTTTAAAAAAATTAGTTTATAAATATACTTATTATTTTAGTAACGCTTCAGTCACTAACAAATTGTTGACTCAACAAAAATATTGATTAAAGTAGCATATTTTCAGGTTACGCTGCCGCAATCTGTATTTCACAAAAATGGAGCTGTTGACGAAAATATTTCATTGACAATTTGACACTTTTTTTGCTGTTTATTATTAAAATTCATAAATTATAGATGTGTTTCAACTTACCTCAGCACCTGTTTCATTCAATTTACCTGAGGTGAGGTACAATTTGGTGAGGAGAGTTGCAACCTAAAAAAAATTGAAATAGTTTCAAGTACAGTTAAGGTATTAAATATTGTTACAGACAAAGTGACAAAAATATATACACACTACCTTAATATATAGGCAATAAGGTCGTGTTTACATATTTTTGACACTTTGTCCGTAACGATATTTAATACCTTGACTGTACAATAGTTCTTGGTGGTAAATGTTTATAATTTTTGATGTCTGGACAGTGACACAGAATACACAGATGTTGTCACAGTTTTGATCAAAAAAGTTAAATTTATTTCAAGTCTCCTAGGTCTCCCCTTCCTTACCAACAAATCCTATAATACAAATAAAATTTTTGAGGCTCCTAGAGGATCTTTATTCACCCTGTAAAAGTGGTATTTGCCCTGAAAAATTAGAAATGAACTTGTAAAATAAAAGGTTTTCTCTGAAATGTCGCGTTAAATCAACCAACGATCGAACCAACCGGAGACAAAATATCAAATCATTTCAATTTTGCAAATTGGGTCAAATTAAGTTAAAACGAGCTGTTATGAACACAAAGGACTTCAAAAGTTGTCCTTTGTACGTCTTTAAGATTTTCAAATAATATCTGTGCCTTTGTTGTTCAAGCTGACATATTTTATGCAGTATATAACGTATATATTCTGGTAATACCTACGTACAGTCACAGACTTTAATTGCTGATCCATCTAAGGTTCTAGCTAATTTGGCTGTCAATACTAACGGTATGAAAAGTCCAATGTAAAGTAAACCTTAAATGGCTCAGCAATTAAAGTCTGTGACTGTCCGTAACAATACATTTTATTGAGATTCTTCGTACGTAGTAGGTACTAAGATTTTAATAACATAATTAGGTATCATGTGTATAAATAATTAAATACGTAGTCTTAGTTAATACGTAGTTTATTTATTATTTATTATTATTTGTATGTCTCTTACAAATTCTCGGGTCCATGGGGTCCCGGGCATTTTGAAGGCGTGCGTGGGGCCGAAGCCAACACGTAGAGGCCCCTTGTAATAAGACAATTTACTCTAAAAGTAATGTGACACCAACCGACGATTATCCCTGTTCACACTATAGCAGTGCACCCAAGGACAAGCCCCGGTTAGTGTAGGACTATTATTATTATTTTATTCTATAAAATAAAATATTTATTCAAAATGTTCGTCTTTCACTTCAACACACTTCTTTAAACGGTCCGGCCACTCGTCTATTACGGCACGGACGGTGTCGATATGTTATTGAAGCCGCTACCCACACTAAATCTAACTTGAGAGACTCAACATTACGATGAGGTTTAGAGCAGGCTTTCTCCTCCAAAATATTCCACAGACCATAGTCCTTTTGGGTCCATAGACCCTAATCTTCAGCCGCAATAAACTCGGGTAAATGCGTCGCTAACCACCGTTGTGTTGTCTTAGCTTTATGTGCAGGGGCAGAGTCTTGTTGAAATATCCAGTGCTTACCGGCAAATGAAGTATCATTTAGCGGCTTAACAACGTCAAAATGTCGTTTTGATAGTTTGTAGCACGTATTTTTACCCATTATTCACAAAAATGAATCCCTGAGACGCCTTCATAGGATACTCCCCACCAAACCATGACATATGCAGGATGGTGGCCTCTTTCTACCCTTGAAACTTTTTCAGAAGCTTCTTGAGAACTGTGAGCATATCTTTTATCATTTTGGCGGTTAAATTTTTACTCTACGATATAGATTTTTTCATCTGTGAACAGTATATTACGATATCCGCCTTTTGCATGCCGCTACCACAACACTTTAGCTCTCGTCGCTCTTATTTTCCGTAGGGCCGCTGTCAATCGCTGTCCTGTGCTCTGACGATAAGCCCCAAAATTAAGGTCTTGTTTTATGATACGCGACACAGTTCTAGGGGGAATTTTTATTTCCCTAGCCATGATTTTCTGCTTGCGTAGCGGATTTCTCCGAATTCGCTCAGCTACCGCTTTAATCACTGCCAGTGTCCTTGTTTGACGTGGTCGACGACCGCTGCTGGGTCGGTCGTCGACTATACCCATGTCGTTGTATCGCTTGATAATACGATAGATACATTTCTTCGTTATAATCAAAGGTTTCAGCAGTCAAAATGAAAATGTCATTCACTTGCTTGTTGCACTTGTATAACGCTATCACTGCGACACGATTCTCTTTGATGCCCCATTCCATCTTCAGGGAAACGATACCTGGATCTAAATGAACTTTTTCTGACAGCGAAACGTTATTTAAGCATAACCAAGAAACAAAATTACATCAAACATTCCATTATTAAATTTAAAATGATGAATAAGTTGGGACAGAATTTATGGCAAGACTACGTATACGTGTATGTCTCTCTGTAAATGTTATGTTGAGGTTTGTGCAATAAAGAGGATTTGTATTGTATTGTATACTTATATACATAACATTAATATTTGTATAGGTATTATCAGACTACAGTGCTTCGTTCTCGATACATAATTTACCATGTAGGGTCTGTTCGGAAAGAAAAGAGTCGTGGAATGTATTGGGCGTGGGCATCATACATTCCTTATGTAACTAGGCAACAAAACGCACTTTTAGAGCAAGCAAAGCTGAAGCAATAAAACAATATTCCTTGTCTATGCATATTCTAGCCCCATAGATCTCATTTTTATGTCATTCTTTACGTTTGCGCGCCAACAAATGCTGTCATTCCAAGGATTAATTGGAGAGTTTGTAAAAATTACATCATTTAGTGTTCAATTAAGAATCATTACAAGATGCCAAAACGGAAAAATGATGATGATAAAAAAAAATTACAAGTATTTGAGGAAAATACAATGCATAAAAGAAAAACAACACGAATCGCGATTAATATTAAGTTTTGTATATACAGCACTCGCTTGTGGGCGTTGTCAAATGCGCAGGCTAAACGGAAATTTTATTATAAGTCCCGTAAACGGCATGTCGCCGTCGAGTCTGACTGCCCAGCGTTATCGTGAATTCCGGGTTATTATAATCGTGTGTTCCCCGTATCTCTCAAATTATACCGTGCGGGTAATTACTTTGAATTACCAGCCTATGTATTTGTATTTATATGTTCGGCTTTAATATTTATTGATACAGTGTGTCACGTTTAATATGAAACAAAAAAAAGCGTTAACGGTAACGATAACGGTAAAGGATCTTAAGTGCTGCCAATTAGATGAACAAAATTTGACTCCATACACTGATCACCAGCAAAAAAGTTATCTTAAGACCCCGTGGGTTCAAGGCCTTCCCTCACTCACACTTAGCGTAAGAGTGAGCGAGCTGGCTGTGCGTGGCCTGGATTTTTACTTAAAAGAAGTAATCGATGAGTTTCATCAAAAATAAAATCGCGTTATGAATCGATGAAGTTGCTAGAGAAAGACCTCAAGATTGCTAACAAAAATTTTGTCAGCCTATCTATAAAAGCGCTAATATTTTTCAAAAACTGCTAGCTGGACCTACTGCACCTTTGCGTAAGTACTGTATCCGTACTGAATGCGACACCGTGTATCGTTTGAACTTAGTAGGCATCTAATATATCTAATTAGAAAAACATGATGTAATTCAGTCCGGGAAAGATACAATTGGAAAGAAGAGGTTTGTAAAAAAAATAAGTTTTATAGTGTTAGGTACCTTTCCGACCGTACCTATATGTTGATATTCTTAAATTACATAGGATTGCTAATATAATTCATCAAATGAATTGCTACAGTAATGTGACAATTGATTTACAGTAATATTCAATATAAAACTTCTCTTGACTCTTTTTCGAAATGTTAATTTTGATTAAATTAAACTAAAAATGCTTGCAGAATCTCTGCTAACATTATACAAATTTTCCTTTTGATGAATTTCCTAAATTCTCTTTGCATTGAGCTCTGCCTCGTGAGGGCCAACGCTTTTATTATTTCAAGCAGCTTTGGCTGTCTCGGTGAGTTAATGAGGAAACTTCCGTATAAATACTAGCTACTTATACCTCCGTACATTACATTACATGTGTGTGGCGCCAGCCCCCCGGGAGTGCGAACCTCAAGCACCGGCGGGCGCGTCTTACTTAACAACTGTTGTATAATCACGTAAGGGACTGCAGATTTTAAGTATGGGGTGAATCCTCGATTTACACCTCCCCTGGTAATACCTCTAGTACCTCTACCGGTATTTATCTATACAAAACTGCCATGCATCTCTCTGGCTTTTGTGAAATTTGTTATGGCTTTGATTGAATAGGTATTGTGTAAAAATAAAACTGAAAACGAGAACATACAACATGTTTCAGATTCCGTTATTGTTTATTCATAAAGGCCGGTGCACGTGAATCGAGTTATTTGTTGACCTCCGTTTCAGGCGACACACTGCAGTAGCGAGGGTATACTGGTATCTAATCCGCTCAAAGCCGGTGCGAGCTTGGGGCCAAATTCGATATTTGGTATTCTAGACGAGCTTTTCCGATCCCGTACATTGTTTCGGCCATAAAACATAGTCCTTTTTGCTTTTCGAATATTGATTCCTTTCGTTGCTTTAGCTCGTCCAAAACAAACGAATATTCTCTTGATGGAAATTGGATTGCCCGGCTTAACGTCAATTTCAAAAAAACTGAAACGGGAAAAGGAAGAAAAGCTTGATCAAATACGAAATCCATTGCATGTCTATTGAATAGAGCGTTAATAGTGAACTTGTTGAATCGACACTACGAATTCTTTACAAATATTTTTTTTGTAAATAAATTTTTATTTGCATATCAAAGTCGATTGACTGTTTAGGTTTTCTCTACCAGATTCATTAACACCGTTGGAGATTTGTCTTCCAGTGAAAGTAAAGATTTATTTATATACAACAAATAGATCAGAATTTGCTTTTATTACGTGTAGTAATGGCTTATGTCTGTAATGCATGTCAAATGGCGAAATAAAAAATATGTAAAGTACTTAAACATCCAACCTCTTTAGTGTGGACGTATAGATTATGGTCAAAAATAAATTTAAATAATTTGAAATTTAAAAAGCACTACAAACTACGTAATGAACCACTTTTGAGCAACTGTATCAAAAACATGTTTTTAAAGTATGTCACTAAGTCATTTGAACTATTCTTTATCAACAATTAGACTATTTACCTATAGCGCAAACATTTATTTAAAGTCATGCTATAAATGAAGTTTTGTTAAAAATACATGTTTAATATTCTATTTCTTTTTGTATAATTAAAAAGATACAATTGAATAATTAGATATTAAAATTAAATATTTTTTACACAATTTTTAATCGTAGCTGTTTGACAAGTGCCTTTACGTCAAACAATAAACAAAATCGCGGACCGTATTTGTCATTTTAGCGTATATACGAGGGTGGGATGATAAGTAACTGGCCTAAGTAGAAAATACTTGAATTTCGGTGTTAAAACTAATTTTATTTTTCGACATAGTCTCCACCTAGCTCTATGCACTTATTCCATCTTCGCTCTAAAGCAGCGATGCCCTCCATAAAATGATTCTTTTCGAGGCCTGCAAAATACTCCTCCACAGCGGCTATGACGGCATCATTAGTGGCAAATTTCTGTCCACCCAAAAAAGTGTTAAGCTTCGGGAACAGGTGGAAGTCGGATGGTGCCAGATTAGGCGAATAAGGTGGATGGGGCAGCAAATCATACTTTAATTCGCCGATTTTTGCCATGGCTTTAACACATGTGTGAACCCTAGCGTTGTCTTGATGGAAGATGATTTTTTTTTTGCTAAGCCTGTTCGTTTTTGATGAATGCATTGATGAAGCTTATCTAAAAGATTAGCATAGTATTCCCCATTAATAGTTTTACCTTTGGGAAGGTAGTCTATCATCAAAATTCCACTAGCATCCCAAAAGACGGAAGCCATAACTTTTCCAGCCGACTTTACAGTCATAGCTTTTTTGGGACCCGAACATCCAGATTCAGTCCACTGTTTTGATTGAATTTTTGATTCTGGCGTGTAGTGGTGAACCCATGTTTCATCTGTTGTTACAAATCGACGCAAAAAATCAGCTTTATTTTTCTGAAAACGATCCAAACATTCTTCCGAATTTTGCACGCGGATTCTTTTTTGATCGTGCGTAAGCAATCGCGGCACCCAACGGGCGGATAACTTTTTCATATTTAATTCTTCACTTAGAATATGATGTACCCGTTCCTTTGATATCCCTGTAGTGTCAGCTATTTCTGATAACTTCAATCGTCGATCTGCCAAAACCATATCGTGCACTTTGGAGACCATTTCCGGAGTTGTGGCACTTTTTGGACGTCCAGAGCGGGCTTCATCTTGGACACTTGTACGGCCTCGTTTAAATTCAGCCACCCAGTTTTTTACTGTGGCGTGAGAAAGAGCACATTCACCTAAAACATTCTTTAACTCTTCATAAATACCTATCCCCTTCATACCCTTCATGTAAAGAAACTTTATCACCGCTCTTTGTTCAATTTTATCCATTTTGAAAACAATCGTCACAATATATTTTCAAATAACAGAAAATCGATAAAATATTTAAGCCATCAAATTTAAATTTCGAACACAGATAGCCAGAGACACGAAGCTTAAATTACGCTAGTTTATTTTTAAATTCAAACTTTTTAAATAGCTAAGGCCAGTTACTTATCATCCCGCCCTCGTAATACTTATTTTGCTTAAAATATTACTTTTTTCTTTGCCAGTGTGATTTAAAACTCGTGTGTGTGACATGAGAGGTATGAATGTCGTAAACTAGTCATAAAAACAAGGATATTGAGTATCGTTAAAAAAATTGTCTTACCATACCTGCCTTACTGTTGAATAAAACGTATACATATTTTATTAAGCTGAAGGAGTAAAACACTAATTACAATAAACTGACTTGTAAAGTTCCTAATCTTCAGCTTGCCACCGAAGCAATTTAATAGTATATATAACTGTCGTTGTGCAAATTAGGACAGCAACATCGCGCTGGATCAAGTATCGGTGAAACTGGAATATTCAATTGAGTTAGTTTTTATTCGTTTAAAGTTGTTTATTGCTAAGACTTAGGGCCTGTTTCCTATTTGCCACTTATCTGACGAATAAAGTCATCGTTGGTGTTTCACAATCTTCAAATAAGCTTGACTGGTAGATAAAGTGCTAAGTTTTGCAGGAAGTTTTATCTGATAGTTAAATTATACTTTATTTGCATATTTCCGTGCGTCACAGACATATTATAGTATTTTATGCATCAGTTGTATAAGAAGGGTCAAAAAAGGCGAGTGGCGTGAGTTACAATGTGAGCCGGAGCCGAAGGCGTAGGCGAACATTGTAAAGGAATACGCCACGAGAAATTTTTGACCTACTTATACAACGTTGCATACAATATTTTTCCTACGAGTCAACAAAAATAAATCTTAATTTAGGTAAACAAATTACAGCAAAAGTATATAGCCAAGACGCGCGAGCATACCTTGTTACGCGCCCGGCCCGCCCCGGGCCGCGGCTGGCCGGTCGGCGACACCTCCTCGTAACTCATGAGGCCCTGGTACTTGCTACTTGCTAAATTAATTTTTTGGACAGTTTTTTCTCAATTTTGGCCACCGTAGCCTACGGAGACTAACAAGCAACGCTAAGCGGTCTTCGTAGTCTATGGGTGTTGCTATATTACGGGTGTCACATGCGTGTTTCTGACTTATGAAGTAATTATTTTTACTATGCAACCAAATGAATATTTTGTAAGTTGGCATCAATGCACTTAGTTTAAAACCGTATTCGTTTTGATTTTGTTAGGTTGGTAGCCATTAATCGCAGTAACGTTATAGCGTATAAAAGCACAAGAGCTTTTATGAGGAATAGACAATATAGACTTTTCTTGAAATCTTTTATGTATGTTCTTATATTCGTGTTAATGAATGCATAAATGACAGATAACAGTTGAGGAGTAGGAAAAATATGTTAAAACAGACGGAGTACCTCGGTACGGAGTGAAACATGGCGAGCGTTTTCGACTTAGCATACGCGAGTGACCCGTTTTAACCTATTAAATATTGTGAAACTTAAACTAAATATAAAACTTTTATTTATTTGTTTGTTTAAATGGAACTATCATTGCCACGTTGGTTGTTGTATAAAAAAAAGTAAGACCGGCACCCGCTATTTTCACTCAAAATTTAATTGTATTAAAATAATTCATCTTAACCTGTGAGCGTTTTCTTTATAAAAAAAGTTAATGTGATTAGTTTCATTGTTCATCACTTAATGTAATATAAAGTGCTGAATTGATAATATCATTTAATTTCATGGGAGTATTCGCAACCATAGGTGTAATAAGTACTCATATAACCAATATTTGTATTATTGTGGTTTTTTGTACGGGTGCAAGGATCATTAGGATGTCTTATTCGCCTACGTAACATAAAAAACATCTCGGAACTCGTTCATAATGACAGACTTTGTAGAATGGCAACAAAATGTACCTATTATTTTTGCTATTTATCCCGCTAAACCTGCGTGAAATACCTTCCTTTATGAGCAAGTATAATGAAAATCATACAGCTTTCCTCGAACCCTCGAGAACCTACATGATAAATGGTTTATTAAGAAATAAATACTCCAGAGTAAGAGAATATCCGTGACACAAATCAAATAATATATTACAAAAGTTGAGTCACAGTCCGACACATTTTATAAGTACTTTAGATCACTAAATGATATACCCAAAGTAATATTATGGTATGAGAAAGAGAGATGTCAGAGATGAAACCAGATAGCGAGTAAAACCAGATAGCACTCTATTTCTCTAAGCGCCACTTGCACCATCCCAATAATCGGTTAAACCGTTAACCCAGTGTCAAATTGTACTGGTAACCATATTAACTCCATGCTTAACCGGTTAACCCTGGGTTCATGATTGGTGCATGTGACTCTTACAAGAAAATCACTAGAATACAAAGCGCCGCGAATTGCTTGTTAGTAACATGATACTAACTAATAGCCCCCGTTTAAGGCAGCCTATTATGACGCATGGGTAACTACGGAACCCTACACTGAACATGGTCTGACATGCTCTTGGCCGGTTTCTTAAACCTATCTTTTGTAGAAAACTTGGCAATATATTCAGAATTTGTTAGCAAACATAGCGAGCGCTACGTGATAGTAGAGCAGAGATAATGTTACGCGACAGCCAATTTCCTCGCATCTTTCTGGCTTTATGCAACAATATGGTTTAAGATCGGAAATAGTTTGATTAAAATATGTCTCCGTTTCGTTATTCGCCGCATTCAAAAGATAACTGTATTAAAGTTGCGGAAAATACACTGAAAATATTATTATCCTCCCATGGATACAATTATTATCTCGGTTGTGTGATATATTATGGTTAACACTACAGCTAAAATAATAGTTACAATTTATTGGTAGGTACATAATTACGATCTGCGCTTAATTGATACTATTAATGCATTACGATTTTGGGTAGGTAGGTAATCTAATTTTTAGATGGATCTGATTTTGCATTTCTACGTTTGATCTACTAAGGTACCCGAATTTAGGTCCGATTTGACCAGCCAAGAACAGAGTGCACGATGCCAGACATAACATTTTGACGATTAATCGCCAGCTACATGCTTAATATTACAGTTTTAGTCTTCCAACGCCGAAGAATGAGAGCGCCTAATTTGAATAAGATAGGGAGTGACGCGAGACGGCGAGAGACGCGATGCGGCTAGATCTACAATTTCGCTGACTAATATGGGTTAAATAAATAATACACGTTTCAGCAAGCATCATAAAATGTGATTTATAGTATTATTGGCGTTACTTTTAAGGTAATTTATCTTTTTACCAAGTAATGTACCTAAGTATAAATAAAAGTGAGTTTTAATATAAGAAATAAGCAAGAATGAATAGGCTACTACTGAACCGGTGAGCTGCATCTTAGACCTTGTCTTCACTTTCCATCAGGTGTTACTAGAGCCAATCGCCGATCAGTATTTTAAATAAATAAATAAATAAAAAATATAGGTTTGAATTATTTTTCTATCAAGCGAAGCTTCTTCCAACCAAGTAACGGGTGTCTGACTGAACTGGATATCACATAGGGTACCGTAATCCTGAAATCCCACTCTGTAAAGCTATTGTAAGGTTTTTTGAGTTTTTGTTTATTCAAGTATTTTAAATATTTTACTTTAAATTCACTAATGCAGCTACTCACAATACAATTATTTACTAATTATTAATATTTTGTTTTAAAAATGAGAACAAGGAAGTTACAAGCATTTATAAAAATACTTAGATCTTAGGTATTAGAACTTATTGGACGTCCGGATATGTATTTGCAATAAGTATACATTATTATGTATTATGATATTCCTATTTCGAATAATAGCACGGACAGGCTCGCACATCGCACAATGCATTAATTATCAGCTTCAATATCAAATATGAAATTTTGTACATAACTATTACTGGTTTAATATTAAATAACACCCAAAAGCGCTCGTCGTTAAATGATAAATGCCAAACTATTTGAGACGCGCTAATGAACAACATCTATTTATTTGAGATATTTTAACATTGCAGTGTTTCAAAATATATGGCTTTTTTTTTAAATCTATTTGACTCTTTATAGAACAGGATCTCTAGAGTATACCTACATAATTATTAGACTGCAGTTTGACTTCTGATCCTTGTATAGTGGTTATTCCGAGGCTATAAGAAACCCAATGTTAGCAAGCAGAAAAGTGGTACCATTCCTCCCACCAGCCCCTTAGTATTCTCATATTTACTTTCCCGGTCGAAAAACAGATACTCTTCACAAATCGGAAGTGATTCTAGCTATTAGCATAATTGCACTGCCTGATTGATATTCAAATCAAATTGCGGTTTAGTAATTATGCATACGACGCAGTTCTAGAGATCCTGGTCTATGTAACGTTTTATAAATTTTATGTTTTACCCGATTCTAAAATTTCATTTTTTTTTTTATTTCATTTAAAACAACCAACTTCAAAAAGGATAAAACATCCCTTTCTGCTGGCAACTGATATGTTTGAAGTCGGTGCCAAGACAAATCAAAACAATAATAAGGAAAGACAGCTGTCAATTCGTTGTTTGTGGGTATGATAGGGGAGTTTTATCTAACAAAATTAAATTATAAAAGTACGTTATTTATATGTATAGTTTTTACCATAACAAATACCTAAGAATATTATACTAGGTCCTATTAAAAAGGTCCAAAGATGCAGTCGAAGCTGTGCGGTAAATATGGACAGAAGGTCGAAAAGTCGAAAATCTCTATCTGCCTTTCTATCGCTCGATTCCGCTTTCTATGCCAGAGTGCTCGAGAGACAGATCACGACTCTCGATTTTTTTAGGGTTCCGTAGCCAATTGGTAAAAAACGGAACGCTTATGAATTCATCATGTCTGTCTGTCTGTCCGTCCGTATGTCACAGCCACTTTTTTTTTGAAACTATAAGAACTATATACTATTGAAACTTGGTAAGTAGATGTATTCTGTGAACTAGGTTCCTATCAATTTGAAAGGAGTGAACGAAGAACTATTTGGAAAAACAATATTTATTAAGATTGTTTTAAATAAAATTGTGTAAAATTATAGGTCCAAAGAATTCAGGAACTATTTGGAAAAACAATATTTATTAATATTGTTCGAAAACATACTACAATATTAATAAATATTCCAATTGAAAAACAATATTTATGAATATTGTTTTAGATAATCTGAAAATGTAACGTTTTATTCAAAGTGTTATTACAGTTCGGTCAATGGCTACGTGTAGGTACAAAGTTAGCTATTAAATGTCAAATCCACGTGGTGCATTTGAGCAATCACATGAAAATCACTTTTTTACCAAAATAGCATTTTATCTTATTTATGCATATGAAAATAATATAGTCCTAATTACAGGACAGACTATTTATTAATTCTACTATACACGACTTATACCTAAATTAACAAATATATATAATATATAATATAATACTTTACATAAAACGTAAATTACTAATTAATTATTTATATAAAAACGGGACAACTTAACCATACATGCAGTAAGTAGGTACTAAACTTATCTAATTTCACGTACCTGAAACTTATTTTGATGTTAAACTATTACGCCTGCGCTGCAATAAGGTTTCAAGCTCAAGTGTCTGAAAATCTTTAGCGAAAACTCTCCAAATGAGCCGACGAAAAGTAAGGGGTACGTGCAAATAACATTCAAGTACTTCTGCCTAAATAATGGATAAATAACCAACAAAACCATCTTAATACTTATAATGCATAGATATATAGGTACAAATATTCAACCGAATCATCGACAGACGAAAAAAGCAGTCGAAGTCAAAGAAAATAATCCATGCGCGCACTCGGACATCTAAGGGTGAACTTAAGCGTAAACGTAACCTAGCGTACCTTTATTTTGCCTCGAAATTCATGGTATCTGCCAAAGAATGTCCCAAAAATATCGATTCACGACGAATATACCATGTCTCCAGCCGAGACAAACGCCCCCTCCACTCTACGTACACATATGACACGACACGTCAAGCGAGATATGAAATTGTTTTCCCGCCACTAAAAGTTCTTTGGCGAAAGTTCAATCACTGTGAGGAAAAGTTCTACAAACTGGGTTAAAAGAGTCTGAAAGCAATTCAGTAAGTTGTATCGGTATTTTAAAATCAGTTTTTTTGTGAGAAGGATATGATTAGAGAACAGACTAAAAGTTTCAATGTATCGTTCAGACGTAGAGGAGGACCATGCGACAGGCTGGCGCGTGTTCTCAGCTCGACTGACAGCGACCCCTGCACAGCCGCTGCCGCCGCGCGCAGGCCCGCACCCCCCGGCATTGAACCCCTGTGTAAAGATCTTGCAAGCTTTTAGAGAGACGAGACCACGTGCCGCTCGGCACTACCGACCTTCTGGAACTAAAGCTTAAAATAAAATTTAAGACACTGTAGGTGGAGTTAAAACAAAAATGGATATACCATCACCAAGCGTCAATAAAATTTTCTGCATAATTAATTTTCTAAAATCAATATATTGTTAGACAAGGACGGCAATAGTTTAATCAAGAATCTTTCTAAAATTACAAGATCTTTTCAGCTTGTGAAACAGGTGATATTGCCTTTTCTCTCTACATATACCAGCGCCTGACTTCATGGGGCACTAAATGCTGCCTTATCTGTGATGACAAACTTTCGGCCAATAGCGTTTGAAGGCAACTTCGCAGCTGACTCGGCATTTGCCAGAATTTCAGGGGCGACCTTTCTTTTTATTTACGTCTCTAGCTACCTTCCCCAACCTTACAGCGCATGCGTGTACCCTACAGAAACCAGTGCAGGTCAAACTGCTGTGGACATTTCACACTTGAAAGACCCTTACATACTAAATGACTGTTAGGTGCTTTGCGGGAGTTTTAAATAATCAAACTACTGCAAAAAAATTCGCTATTATCAATATTTATAATTGAAATTAGCTACAAGTATGAAAATTTTGCAAAATGTCAATGTATTCTACCTACTTACTGTAAGATTCAAATGTTTCTAATAAACCAGAGAGCTTACCGCGAACCACGTTCGACGTGTTACCTCTCTGTCGCACTTGTAAATTCGTACGTAAGTGTGACGTCGAACGTGGTTCGCGGTAAGCCTTCTGCTGCTTATTGTGCCCCAGAATCTACCAAAATGTGAATAAAAATGTGTGCGTGCACTGCGAGTAAAAACGACTCATACAACAAGCGCGCGTATCTCTTTATTTAGGAATCTAATAAAAGTGAGATACCATAGTTTTACCGTCAGCCGCTAGATGGCGCAGACAAACATAAAAAAAAAGCTAATCGCAATAAGACAAATCCCAAAATTCAAAAAAATATTATAGTCTCCTCTTCGTCGATGACGCAGCCTTCGTAGCTAACTGTCAAAGTGGCCAAATATATCGTAACATACCTTTGTTACTACAGAAGGATATTTTCCTGTTACAGTTCGTTACCAAACGTAAGGCAAGTACCACACTACAATTGTTAGATCATAAATATGATAAAATCTTAAGTGAGTTTCAGTGTGGGTTCCGCTAGAATCGTAGTACAATTGACCAGATTTTCCTCCTCAAACAGATCATGAAGAAAAGCTGGAAGTATGCTCAGAGCATCCATTTACTATTTGTCTTTTCGCTTTGTCGATATGATCCAAGTAACCACTAGTAAAAGCCTAATGCGCGTAAGAGTAGGCGACGACCTAACGGCTGATTTCGCGGTGAGTACCGGACGGAATCAAGGCTTCAATTTGGTACTGGAACATGTTGTCCAAAGTTAGTTGAATTCGGACTTGAATTCGGAGCCGAAATAATGGAAGGCATAGACTGATAGGGTAAGCGGATGACCTATCCTTGCTAGGGGAAAGCCGAGAAGAGGTGGAAGTATCGGCAAAGGCAAAGGTCTTAGAGCAGGAAGCAGCAAAAGTGGGTCTCAGAATCAACCACGGTAAAACAGAATATCTCCACATGAAGCGGTACAGGAACAGTCGGGCCCGGAGAGAGAATCTACTTGTGGGAGAAAGCACCTACAAGGGAGTGTCTAAGTTTAAATATCCCGGGTACACTGTCACTGATACCCATACAAGAGACGAAGAAAGTAATATCCGTATTCAAAACACCTTACGCTGTAGTGCTGCGCTCCATAAGGTGTTGGTGGCCAAGCTACTTAATAGACATACTAAGCTACGGATCTATAAAACCGTGATTCGCCCCATACAGATGTATGGATGTGAGGCTTGGACACTAACACTCAAAGAGGAGATCAGCTTTTAGTCACAGAACGTAAGGTGCTGAGAAAGTTTCTGGGACCCATTAAAAGAGACGATGGCAGTTGGATGTCATTCCAGATCTAGAGCAGAGCCCAACTGGGGAAGTACCTCCACCTTACAGAAAACCGCAGCCAAATAACACTAGACCCTACTCATAGTGTTGTGTTCCTGCCGGTGAGTAAGGTTGCCAGAGCTCAACGAGGGGGGGCGGGTTTAGGGTCGGCAACGCGCATGTAACTCCTCTGGAGTTGCAGGCGTACATAGGCTACGGAGACTGCTTACTAATGTCCTCCGATAGTTTCCAGAAGTGCGAAAACTGTAATTTTTACTGGTAAAGGTAATATTTACTGGATTTCAATAAATCAGGCGTCGTTATCATATTTACTTACTTACTACTTACTCACACACCCAGCCAAATCATCACATTTAGAGGGATGATGGCCTCGTTGCACTCTCGGAACAGCCGCAATCGCCTCTTGACTGTTTTTTGCATACACTCTGTCATTCTGGCGGTTACAACATTCTTCAATGGTAAAAAAAATTCATCTGTAAATAGTATTTTTCGGTGGCCATTTTGTGCGTACCGCTTCAATAACACGCGACTTCTCTCTAGCCTCATAGTCTTTAATCGTCCATTAAGCAAATAACCTTTTTGTCTGCGGTAAGCGTGTAGTCCAAGGTCTTCATTGATAATTTTTTAGGGAGCTTCTCCTCACAGACATCTGTATTGCCAACAACTTTTGCTTCCGGACGGGGTTTCTTGCAATTCTCGCCTTTACTGCCTTTATTAGAGCTGGGGTCCGAACGGTGCGTGGTCTTCCAGACCTCTTGCGGTCATCGAAGCTCTGAGTACTATTGTATTTATTAATTGTGCGATAAACAAATTGTTTGTTGATTTTTAGGTTTTCAAGCAACTTCAAAATCATGTTTGGCGGATGCCCACATTCGTGCAACGCAATTACTGCGATACAATTCTCTTTTAGGCCCCAATTCAATATAGATACGACGAGATAAGCGTTATGTGTGGTATATAATTATAGCTCACAAATTCACCACATTATGTCATTTTTTATTTTTTCGCTAGCATTTGTTTTAACGGAAATAAAGAGGTTGCAAATCGAGTAACAGAACTTAGTAACCAACTAGGTAATATTACAACATGGCATTTACAAGTAGCTGAAAATTTTTAAGCATTATAAATTACGTAAGTCGCGACATCTGAGGGCCTACCGCGAACCACGTTCGACGTGTTGCCTCCCTGTCACATTTACGTACGAATTTACAAGTGCGACAGAGAGGAAACACGTCAAACGTGGTTTGCGGTAGGCCCTCTCTTGCCAAGTAGAAATACTCACAAATTCGCTACACGATGCCAGATGTCGACTACGAAAATAGTAATGGTTTGGTAATGGTTTTGGTAAGAAAACTGGTGTATGGAGTGAGGACTTATTAATTTCTCTATGCCTAGTATTTTTTATCTCTATGAACTGGAACTCAAACGTAGGTTTGTAACCGTATAACCGTATGAAAAACGAACGCGAATGTAAACAGCAAGCGCGCGTCCCCCGCGAGCACCTTTGACTCGTGGCCATAAAACCGCTCCGGCTGCGAGCCCGGTTTGAGCCCGGTGAGCGGCGAGCCGAGCCAAAGAGCATATAATCACTACGTTTTAAGAGACGGGACTTCCATACTAGCGAGTGGAATCCCTTTGTTTCGCAAATCATTACCAAAATGTACGACAAAGAACTGTCAAAGAACCATAGTACCAACATAAGCAATTTAAATAGTGTAGTACGCTACACGCTTGCGTTTCTTATCGATATCGATAAAATGGGGAGGGTTGAAATATAGACTCTTGTCTACAAATTTTGTACTCGAAATCAAGTTAGGATCGAGTCCACATTTAAGTTGTACGTTATATAGTGGATAGTTCTATGAGTGGACTAATACGTGGTCGGGCTTAATGTGGACTCGATTTTTTTTTAGAATACCTTGTTGTTATTCACCACTAGGAAGGATCAAAGTAGCACTTTTTTCCCTACTAGGAGGGATCACTTTTTTCCGTTTTTTGCATACTTCTTAGGTTAAATTAATATAGCAAAAATATTTCCACCTTAGGGTGGTATTCCACCTATCCAAATTCTTGGTCCAATGTCATTGCGTCTCACTCTGTCATTAATCAAAATGTCAGACGCAATACACATTGGACAAAGAAATTGCATAGGTGGAATACCACCCATAGGCGTTAACACTTGAATCCCTCACTACGCTACGATTTTATTTTAGAATACCTCGTTACACTCAGATTGTAATTATAAAATCCTTCACTATTTTTTTCTTAATTTTTTTTTATTAAAAGCACTATTTTAAAATGATCTGCAGATACATGTTTCAATAAATGTAACTTTTCTATGGGAAGATGTATCAGGTCTTCGTTCCCAACAAATTTAACCCACTGCCTGCATCTGAAAACATACAGCCTTGGTTATGTACAGTTTATATTCCAAGTGTTTGCTAATGAGATGATCAACTGATTATTTAGCGCTAATATGCATCTATAAATCAAATCATATATGTTAAATAATGACCATTAATGCATAGATGATAGATAATTTTCCACTGAAAATCTTCGACGAATTAATTTTGTGTCATATTGCATGCAAGTTCTCAGGAAATTTCACATATTTTATTTAATTACTTACACTGATATACAAATAAACATACAATTATCGATAGTTTTAGTACATCCCTAGTTCACAACTAAAAATAATATAAAATATCAAATTTTCGATGTGTTTAAAGCCTGCTGCACCAAAATAAGGTCAAAAGTATCTAAAGCAATACGTACCGGTCTTTATCCAAGGGAAATTTCGTCATAAAATCCCTTTTTTCGTGATTTTCTCGAGTGGCTCGCTTGCCACATATTTCACACTTAGTAAACCGTTTTCTCGGTGGCATTGTAACAAACTCGTTCTTTACTCTGATCACGGTTCACTATTTTCGATATTTTCACTAAATAATAAAGAAATTGCACGAAATACCCGAACAAAACATTGAAGCCTTCATAACAAACAAAACAATTAGGCTGACAGTTGACTTGATGTAAACTTGACAGAATAAATAGCACTGACGTTTTATTTTTCTTCGTTGGCAAAGATTTGCGAAACAAGTTCCATACAAAACTTATTTTGTTCCTAGTTGCGTCAGCCTGAGCCGAGCCACGAGCCTAAAGGGCCCTCCACACTCGTTCGGTATTTGGCCCGCGTCAAAGGAGACAGGAAGCGCGAACTTGCAAGACTCCACACTCGCAATCGATTCGCTCACGAGTCGGTTAATCTGTTAAACTGTCATAACTTGGTCATAACCTTCTATGGCGGTTACTTGGTTATATTGGGTGCGAACCTGATCTCAAAAATCAATTTGACAGTTCCCAGTTTGAAACAGTGCCTTGCCGCAAACTAAATCCGATCAGCTGACGCTTCGGCGCCATCTTGCCGCGAACCAAACTTCCAAATCGCCGTGAAGTTGTGCGAGTGTGGAGTTTACGTCAACGTCGCGGTATGTTCGCTCCGCGAAGTCGCGCCGCGATTCACTCGCAGTCTGGAGGGGGCTCAACGTTTACATACGCGCAAGTTTAAATAGGAGCAACGAATTCGATAGATGAAATACCAGTTAAGTTAATCAATTTATTGCAACGGCATAGTTTGTGCAACAAATGAAAAAATATGAAGGGCCCTCCACATTCGTGCGCAAATCGGGGCGCGAAGCCGCGAACGCGAGTGTGGATGGCCCTCGCGTCGATTTCGCAGATTGTTCACGCCTTCGTGCCTTATTCCCCGTTTTTGTCGGTATTTGGCCCGCGTCAAAGGAGACGCGAAGCGCGAACTTGCAAGACTCCACACTCGCAATCGTTTCGCGCCGCGATTCGCTCACGAGTCGGTTAATCTGTAAACTGTCATAACATAACATTCTATGGCGGCTAACCAAAAATCAATTTGATAGTTCCCAGTTTGAATTAGTGCCTTGCCGCAAACTAAATCCGATCAGCTGACGCTTCGGCACCATCTTGCCGCGAACCACCGTGACTTCGAAATCGCCGTGAAGTTGTGCAAGTGTGGAGTCTACGTCAACGTCGCGGTATGTTCGCTCCGCGAAGTCGCGCCGCGATTCACGCGTATAGTCTGGAGGGAGCTTAAGGTGGCTACTTGGTTATATTGGGTGCGAACTTGATCAATCAAAAATCAATTTGATAGTTTCCAGTTTGAATCAATGCTTTGCCGAAAACTAAATCCGATCAGCTGACGCTTCGGCGCCATCTTGCCGCGAACCAAACTGCGAAATCACCGTGAAGTTGTGCGAGTGTGGAGTCTACGTCAACGTCGCGGTATGTCCGCTCCGCGATGTCGCGCCGCGATTCACGCGCATAGTCTGGAGACGGCTTTTGATTAGTATATGAATAAACAGATAATATTTCATAAATTATTTATAATTGATTTTACATTCCTTACCTATATATTTTTTTACACTACCTATTCAATATTAACGAATATATCGTCACAAAAACTCGAATATGTTCGAATACTGAAAGTTTCGAATACTTAGTAGGTAGGTGTCTGCAATTCCTATCTGTGGCAGATGAAATGATCGGAATTCATGACAAACAATAATAACAGTGTTAGCTTCTGCTCAATATTTATTTTATTTATTTAATTAACTTAAGTGTTTCCTGAAAGTAAACGAAAAGTGTTGCAATGGCTCAAGCTGAAGATACAGAACTTCGAGATTTAGTGTTAGAAGCTTTGGAAAAGAATGGATCGCTAGCTAAAATTCGTGCCTTACTTCGTGCGAATATTTTCTTGGCGTTTGAGGATGATTGTGAAAATATGAAACAAAATGTGAATTTGGACAACATTTTAAAAATACCAGAAGGTGTGCTGGCGTTGTCGATTGTTCACGAGTTTTTAGAGTTTTGTAACCTTAAAAACACGCTGTTTGTGTACATGTCGGAGTCGCGCCAGGGCACGGAATACATGTATGAGGGCCGAAATATTTTGGTTGATCGACTTCAGTTCTTAAACGGTAACCATGATTCCAAGGAGCCTGTTCTCGTCACGTTCGTAAAAAATATCCTCAGACCTCACCAGAAGAAGTACTACGAGCAGGGGGACGCCGGCAATGCGGGCCAACATGACTCGCTTACTGCGAAACAACGCAAAGATGACCAAAACTGCACTTACATTGTTCATGAAGACTCCAGTATGTCAACTAGTAATTCAACTTCTGACAATTCATCAGATGAAAAGAATAAACTTCACTTGAAATTACCTCTTGACAATTCAGATACAGACACATCCAGTGACTCAGTGAGAGATAAAATGAGCTCAGAGTATATTCCCAACCAGCACATACTGTCTCAAGCCAGAAGTAATGTTGATAGATTAACCCTTGACCAACACTTGAGTCAACACAATGACACTCCCCCTACAAATCTGCAAAACCGTGAAATTAAGCCAAATATAAATAACAGTAGTGAGTCCACATCATATGTAGATATTAAATCATTAAAACCACCAGATGAGGCAAATATAACAATACCGGTTATAGCAGTTGACAATGTTAACAATAGTCCTGTAAGTTGCCAGAAGCCAACTCACACAAGTTCTCAACCTGAAAATATGAAAGCAAACTCCGAGTCTCCATCATCGGCAACTATGAATAGTATTTCATCACTATCTTTGAAGCATGAAAATGGAAAGAAACTTCAAAAAAGCACCTTGCTGACTACAGATGATCCTACTAAATCAGAGAATGAAGTGACAGAATACAGTTTGGATTTTTCACTGTCTCAAGTCTCTAGAAACAAGAGCATACCTGAAAGTCAGCTGCAACTTCCAGATCAGATAAAGGATCAAACTTCGCCACTCTTAAGCCCACATCAGAATTCACAAAGTTCTCAAAGTTCTGTGTCCATATCTGATGTAGCTGACCTAATTGAGTACAGTGACCGAAGTTACTTATTTGAACACAATCAAAATAAAGATAAAGAGACTGAAGTTACACCATCAAAAGCAAGTAATAAATCTAAAAATGCAGAAAGTGATCAGAATTTAGTTCCAAGTGAGGATTCTGGTGATTTTTCAGAATCTCCTATCCCATCACTTTCAAACTTAAGTCTTGATGTGCATAGTGATTAATCTAAATCTTATCTATGAACTTAGCCGACTCACATTTATATCAATTATTAACATGGTTGCTGCGACATAGTGACTGTAACAAAAATGTTAATTTTAGAGTAAAACAAAATATTATTGAGATGTGTATAATGTAATGTCTCAATCCTTCTCTGTTTGTTGAGGGTGCTTGTGGTATTGATTATCTATATTGTTAGGTCATTTCCTATTGAAACCTATTTACTCATATATTCTTAAGTAGCTAAATAATAAATCAAATGTAAAATGTTAAAGTAATATCACTTATGGAGCCATTGGTTTGGTAGCCATGTTACTACTTGGTGCTCTAAACAGATTGCAAGATGTCTGAAATTTTAGACCATGTACCAATATTTATGTTCTCAGGAGATAGTCAAGCTCTTTCTCAAGCATTTTTAATGCCAACACCCTTTAAATCCTTTATTACTTTCAAACCCTAGAGGTACAATATTTTTGAGACGACCAACCCATGGCAATTATTTGATAAATCTACTATTAGTCCTAATAGTTGTAGTTATGTAAGTATGTGGCAGTAGCACACATACAGTCACATCTGAAAATATGGACACGATCGAAGTGCCAAAAATATGTATACACGACCTTATGCCCCATATATTAGGGTAGTGTATACACATTTTTGGCACTTTGTCCGTATGGATATATTCAGACGTGACCGTACCATAATAGTATGTATACCAAAAAAAACAATATGACTACCAACAATTAGTAACTACCCTTTTCTATCAAAATGGCACATAATTTTTCATATTTGTTACATCAACTATTGTATTAATATCAAATACGGAATTTAGGACTAGGAAATTAACCACAATAAGGATATTTCCTTGTTAGGTCCCTGTATTTTAGTTTTTTTTTGTACTATTTGACTTTATCATGGCATTAACCAAACAAAAGCATATTATATGAAAGCATATAGTATAAGTAGAGTAGGGGCCACTTGTATGGACTCTAGGGCGGTTTTAGACTAGCTTATTTTTCTACACGAATACGATACGATCGTTACGAGCTTACACGCGCATTACTTTTCCTTACATTTAGTCTATACGAGCTTACACACTTGTACGCGTACGCTCGTATAAAAAGCTAGTGTGAAACCTTAGAAAGGGGACACTCAAATCTGAGTGTGAAATGTATTAATGTTATATGTATATACATACTTTAATAACTTTAATTCAAAGCAAACTAAACTCGTAGTACTGAAGTGCTTACTGTACATAATTGTTAGGTAATAAAATAATTCCTATTCTAAGCCTGTTTTACGATATGTACGAAAATTACTGCTTTTCTAATCAGACACCAGTTGGTTATGAATTGATTACCTATTTGACAGTTCCAGGTGTTATTTGAAGTAATAAAGGTTGTGCCTTATTTATATGTACCAAGATTCCTTTGAATATAGCTGTCTACTATGTTTAAATTCTAGTCTTAATATGCAACCGGTTCCGTCCAAATTGCTCCATTGCCATGTCAATAATTCAGGAAAAATATCTGCAACCATAGCTTATTTACTTTATTATCATGAATAAAAACTGTAAGTCGCGTATTTTGTTTCTTATTTACATAATTGTCATGTCTCATAGAGGCACCATAGATGAGGCGAGGTCAGATGAGAATGATTCATATGAATGCACCTATTCCCATCTGTCCAGCGGGGACTGAAGGTGAGGTGTATTCCCCTTTTCATTCTCTCTTCAGTCCAGTTCTGCGGGTTATTCCCACTACAAAACCACCAAGTTGTTACCAGTGGTAACTACTGGGATTTTTTCCCCACCTTTTACCACTGATGGGACTGACTGGGAAAAAAAATCCCACTAGTTACCACCAAAATTTGGTTAGCGTGCAATACTAATAAAACAGTATAAATATGGAGTGCTTTAATGAATAATGAATTAAAATTATAATAAAATATTCGTTTAATTATAAGTCGATTATTGTTACAGTAAACTGCCTTAAAAGTGGTAAAAAAAATCGCTCTTTGACTGAGTTGTTTGTTCGTTCGTTTAATTTTGACATTATTTATTAAAAGGGAGTTTATTGTCGATGGCGTTTACGCAATTGTCAACGATGCTCCTATATGAATACAACGGTGCGCTACGCAGAAGCGCCCTTGACAAAAGATCCAGGTTTCATAGGTAACGTCACAATTTACAAATAACAAAATAAATGCTCTCATTGCTGTCGCGCAGACCAGCGTAACGTGACCGAGACATCGATAAAGAGAGCTCGCCAGAGATACTCGTTTATACTGGTTGATCTGAGCGCCCAGCAGTTGGTGATAACAGTCCTACAACATGTATGGGGTTATATTACGTGTTAACTTTTAGTCGCTACGGTGGCCTATCCTAATCCTACGCGCCGATAGCAATTCAATAAATGTTGTTAAAATTTTATTTATTTATTTTTACGTATAATAATTATTTTATTTTTGTTTTATTTGGAATTATTACATATATTAATTATTACATTATATGTTTTTTTTCCTTTTTGCCATCAACCTCGAGAGCATGAGAGCGTTTTTATGTTATTAATTGTAAATTGAATTAATTGTGACGTTATCTATGAATCCTAGATGTTTTATCAAGGACGCTTAGGCCATACTGCGTAGCGCATCGTTGTATTTATATAGGAGCATCGTTGATAATGGCATAAGTTCCATCGACAATAAAGTCCCTTTCAATAAATAACGACAAAATTATACGAACAAACAAAAAAATCAGTCAAAACCGATTTTTTTATCACTTTTAAGGCAGGTTACTGAAACAGTAATCGACTTATCATTAAATGAATAACTAAGTAACTTATAATTAATTAGTGATTAGTACTTTATATTTCTACTTTTTTTATTAGTATTGAACGCTAACCAAATTTTGGTGGTAACTACTGGCGAAATAAATTCCCACCTTAATTAAAACCAAGTTGGTAGTAACTAGTAGGAATTTTTTTCCCAGTAGTTACCAGTGGTAAAAGGTGGGAAAAAAATCCCAGTAGTCACCACTGGTAACAACTTGGTGGTCGATTACTGTTTCAGTAAACTGCCTTAAAAGTGGTAAAAAAAATCGGTCGTTGTTGTTTGTTCGTTCGTATAATTTTGACGTTATTTATTGAAAGGGACTTTATTTCCAAATAAAACCAGTTAACCCTTTGAACGCCAAAGACTGTAAAGGCGGCGTGAGCTATTATGCTGCCAAGAATGCTTATAAGAGTTATAATTTATTGATACCAATAATGTAGTGAAAAGACGACTCTCCTTATACTTAACTTGGTAATGTAACCGATTGAATCAATCATATACTAGACTATACTATACATTACAATAATCGTTACATTAACAACTGCGTCATTTGGTTTTTGTATTTGGCTGTGTTCCGTAGTGCGTCAATACTCTCCCTAATTTGTCATCCATTAATTACGTTACACGTTTAGCGGGAGGGAGGGTGTCAAGAAAATGTGACATGTTGTAACAAGGGGGAAAAGGAGTCACAAACTTTGTGACGTCTCTTTAACTTCATCTGTAACCGAAATAAATGTGACCGCGGCCGGCAAAACGACCCACTTTGTCGCTTGCCATAAGGGCGAGATTTGCTTGTATCTTTATACGAATAATCTGACAAGGAGTTAATTAGTAGTTTTGGCAACGATTGTCGTTTTTTATTCATGTAATTTGTATACCTAATAATCGGTTTCGTTTTATAAAATTTGTAATACCTAGGTATAGCTTTTATATAAATATTTTTTATTAAAATAATACTTAACAAGCAATTCGAATTGCCGATTTCGTTAAACCAAAATTACCAATAAATATGCGACGTCACACCAGGTGTTTGTCAAATGTGACAAGGAGGGGGGAAATGCAGGATGGTGCAGGCGACAAAGTAAAGGGCATAAATATAATCAATGTTTATTTCACAATTTCCGTAAAGCATAGATTGTAGATATCACGTTTCAGTTATGCACACAAGTCAATCCATACCGAACACATAATTATAACATAGTCGTTACACTTTTCTATACAAAATTAACGCTATACTGTTATGGCGTTCTAGCAGTTAGAGTAGTAGCATACAAAAAATTATATTAAACATATTTTATTTACAACTAGATATTTTTATTAGGTACATGAGTTTTATATGAAAATGGTATAAAAAATTACACTTTCATACATTCAATTACATCTAATATCATTGTAATACAAATGCGATTCGTATCCTAACTTGCAAAAATATAACAAGAGTAAAAAAGACAATGCTCCATTTTAATTATAAACAAGAAGTTTCAGAAATACTTATTAAAACAGAAAAATCACTCCAGGCACTGTCGTTACATAGAACTTTAAACGTACTTGCTTCACAAGAGGAAACCCTTCTAATATGAAGCAGTCGAATTCAAAAAAACTAAATCACCCAACAATTTCGTGGAAAGGTCCAATACTCGTGCTTACAATATTTGCTCTAGCTTTTGCAAATATAGCAGAATAAAAACCTTTGAATGTATCCTTCAAATTATACTCTAGTAGTATACAATCAAATAAGTCAAATAACATTAAATGTAAATAAATATAAATAATTTACATATGGCAACTATTTGGCTTTGAATAAATGTACTTATAGTTAAACCAAACAAGCAGATAACTGAACAAATATTCATGACAGCAGCTTGCTTGAAAAATAAGACTTCCTTATAAGTATGACTTATTGTGCTCTTGCTCAACCTCATTGGAGCCATGCCATATCTCATGGGGCCTGTCTAGTATATAATATATGTATCATACAGTTAGGAACGAAACGAGTGACATAAGTATTGCACGCATAAAATACAATAGTAATGCAGACAAAGAAATTCATTTTTACCGAGTTTATTTTTATTAAGCTTTGAAAATAGTGAGGCTTTTGACATCAAGATACCTTTCTTTGTTGCTTTAAGATTTTATAGTAGCAAATTTTTGACGAAGTTACTAACTCCGAAACTAGCTTTTAGCGGCACAATACTAGTAACAACATTGAGTTTAAAGCTCGTTTCCCACTGAGCTGTCGTGCGTGAGATTCGAGTCCATGCTCGCGTTGTCAGAGTCTTGGCTTTGGTTTCCGCTGTAGTTAGCCGCTTCTTGTAGCCGCATCAGCATATTCAACTGCAAAAAAACGAGTCATTTTAAAGTCTGGAACAGTTGGTTCCCAAAGTTGACTGAGATCCGACCCACCTAACAAAACTGCCAAATTTGGGATCTACCTCTTGGCCTTCTTAAATAGAGAATTTAGTATAAAGGCGTATTGTCAAAGTAAATTTTGTAGTCAACTAATTTTACTGCCATCTTTCGAAACAGGACGAACTCTTAGAATGACATGGCTATTTGACCCATGTTCTTTCACTGATGTGTTAAATATCAAACGGTGTCGCCATCTACTCGAGTATACGCCAAAGATATATATATCGCTATCTATTCGAGCATATTTTTTTATTTATACCCATAGTTTGTGAAATGCTGGTCTGGAGTAGAGTAGAGGTAATTTACTAGTGGTACATTAAATTCCATATTTCAGGGCCGGGACTCGAACTGAGGACCTCATGTTCGGAAGGCACGCCTTACCGCTAGTGCACAATAACCATGGCATTCCATAATGGGTGATGTCTATAAGCACCATAATGTCGCAATATTGTTACCGTGTAAAGTACCTCTCGTTTAATAAATAAATAGTAAGAAAGTCCTTACCAAAGGATCCTGGTTGTTGTTGGTGTTTGGATCTTGATTGGTTTCTTCTATCCCGATTTCCTCGACAGTAATCGCACGTAGAGTCTGAAAATAGAATACATATTTTAGCTAATTGTCGTAAAGTCGATTAAGGGCCTAAAATTAGACTATTTGATCATGCTTGACCATATTCGATGAATTTGTTAACATAATGTAGCAATCCTATAATTTTAGAGAACAAACTACAGTTACAGACGGTGGCTACATAATCCCTACCAGCCTGTATTCTCTGACTTAGGGCCGTTGGTACAATTGCAATCACATATATCAGAGCGGTGAAAGTGTTCACGACTATCCGAATAAAGCCTCTATTATGAAGACGTTAACGTACCTATTCAGATATTTTTGAGAAGCGGCTACGCTCCGATATATCTAATGACTACTGTACCAACTGCCATAAGTCCGAATGCGTTCAGAGACAGAGACTGGGAGGAATTCTGCCATATATAAACTCGGATGCATTTGCTCCCTAACGGTGGTCCCGGGTCACCTACAGACTTATAAAATGTTAATAAAACATTGTGTGACAGGGACAATATAATAAAACACAATCAGTACTATCATGTTGTCCCTGTCTCTATATGCGTCAGTACTCACGTGCGAGTGGTTCGGCTCGCGCCACGGGTAGCTGGACTTGACGTGCTGCAGCGGGTCGACGGCCGCGTGCCGCCGCCGGCCGTACAGCGCCACGCCCTCGCGCACCGCCTCCGACGCGTACGGCACTATGCTGTAGTTCCATACGTCCGCGAACCACGCCTGCAAGGGACAGACGTTACATGTGTGTGCCAATGGGGTTCAAATTGCTGATACTTTGGATGACACCACTAAAACGGGGACTACGTTTGTACGAAGAAGCGGTCGTCCACTATCCTCTTAATACGAGCAAATTTTTTTCATCTTCAATTTGTAAAGATGATTTGTTATGATCACATTGGTTGGCATGTTTAGGCAATACCTGACTAGCATCCAGATCCATAGGGCAAGCGAGGAAGAGCCTCGGGCCAACGGTGACGTCACTCGAGGAGTGCGCCTCGAGGAACGCGTTGAGCGTCGACCACACGCCCGGCAGCCACTCCAGCACCGCGGCCAGCGCGGGCTCGCGTCGCCCCAGGCGTAGCTCTAGCGAGAATAGCTTGCGGCGGAGGTATCTATAACAAATACATTTGTGTTTTGTAATAATACCTACACGTTCTGTTAATGTTTTTATGCGGGAATGAGCACTTTCCGTGCCGTACTATAAAACGTTGTAAGATACACGTGCGAATAGGTAATCCCTGCTTTTCGCACTTGTATTGTAAATAAATGTTGTGTGTTAAAGGTAGGCATTAAGAGTCGAGTGAATAAGGATAGATATGTGAACAAGACAACATAGATACCTTCATGTAGTCATGAATATATCTGCCTCTCGCCGATGTCAGAATATTCGTGCGTGAGTGCGCACTCACGAGGGCCTGTCAGTTAATATCAGTAGCCTAATTTTATATTGAGTATTGGGGCATGAAAAGGTACGTTCAAGATTTGCTATAGGCTGATAAATATGCACAGTGGTATTTTGTGTGTATTGGCAAAGTACGGTTACGCTTCGCGGCTCAAACAGTGAAATGAATCCAGGTTCAACTAAAATTTTGTTATCCCTTTACCTGGCTAGAAATCCTTTTACAGGTTCCATGTGGTTGGCGGTGAGCAGCCAGCGGAAATTGTGGTGCAACTGAAGATTCGTCGTGTTGCACGTCGCCTGAGACATCGTTCCTGTGACAATCATTCTATGTGTTACAAATAGAATGAAGAACATATTCAAAATAATTACCATCAAATTAGAATGTTACAGGATTGCCATCTAATATCATTGAGTAGTTTGAGACTAGATTTATTAAGGGAACCTATTATAGTTTGTGTAGGTAAGGAATAAAGGGGAAGCAACTTATCATGCGTGCCAAGTCTCATGCTATCTTCCGCAATATAGTCTGTAAAATATAAGCGATGGGCCCAAAATTGACCATCTCCTTTGTTAGGGATATGAGGCGAACTATAAAAATAATAATAAATAATGATCATACATCGTTATCGCGGGAGCAACAACGATTTGACAGTACTGAAAGATTATGACAAATAAACAATAACAGAAGTTACATTCGTTTATATGCTATGAGTTCAAAATGAAATTTAAAAATATTTTATAGTCATCTATTACGAAAATCAAACTAATATACTTTAAGAAGTAAATACTGATATAAAAATTAAATATATTAGTGACTTATTATTCAAGTTGACACATTGACTGATAGATAAGCGTTTACAAAGTAAAATAAGAGTTCGATTGACTTTTTCCAACGAAAACTTCATGCTAAATATGAATCACATCTTAGAGGTTTAGAATGTGTAGGCAGAATATTCAGTTCATAAAAAAGACATTCTGTTATATGTGTTTTTTGACAGGCTTGTTTTTGCTTCCGCGATAACGATGTATGATAATGACACATTCTACATGGCATTAAAGCTCTCCAAGATGCCTCTACGAGTTGGATCTACCCACGCAAGCCTATTAAAAGATCGGAATTTGTGGGTCCGTGAAATTCAAGGATATACAAAATAATAGGTAATGAATTACCAATGATAACAGGCATGTTCCTGTTGTCGGGCGGCAGCAGCCCCGCGAACGCGTCCCCGAGGCCGGAGGCGTGCTGCAGGTTGTCGAGCACCACCACCGAGGGCAGCGCCGCCTCCTCGCCGGCCGCCGCTGCGCCGCACTGCTCCGCGATGTTCGCCAGGTACGCGCGCAGCTCGATACATGATTTGCGGTCCACACTGATAATTCAATTATAGTACATTATTGCAGAATCGACGAATTGCTGTTCCTGCCGAGGCATATATAGTGCTTCTCTCCGAACATGCCAGGAAATCAGGTAAAATAATTATAATTTAAGCATCAACCAGCACTCAAACCGAACCTGCACATCGAAAACGTCAAAAACAATTTCCCTCTTTAATTATTTTTTAAAAGTTAAAGGCACAACTATTCAGCCATTCAGTACCATTCAATATAATTGTGCAATTAAGCTGTATTTGCACGCATGAGATTCTTACGCACGCAAAAAAAATATAAAAGTTGTCTTAGATTTTATTAAGCAGTATTCGCACGATGATGCTGACCGCGTCGTGTAGACGCAGCCCGCGGCTATATTCATTGGCTGTTTGTTTTTCTTAATGGATACATGTTTTTAAAAAGTAAAAAACAATACAGTAATAATTTTCCGTCCGCTAAAACACGACAATAATGGTTTGAATTTTTTTAACTTGAGTTTGACCATAACGAAGAACTTCCCGTACTATTTTTGCTACAATAATGTGAACATTTCCGAGCATATTGGAGAAAAAAACATTAGTCGCATCGTTATGACATTTTGAAACTTTTGAAGAACATAATGCGAATGAAACGCGTCTCTTTGCGCACTATAAGATCATCGCACTCGCACGTGAGACCAAGAACCTTAAATCAGTGAAAGTAACTAAGGTTTTGGTAGTAGTTGGATGCTAGAAAATATCTGATTATAAACACAACAACAATGCGGAGTTTTGGCCGAAGTTCCGCGGCCGGCTCCCTGACACTGCGGAGTTGCATAATGCATCGCAATCATAATGTGATTTGTAGTTTTAAAACATATTTTTATAATATGTATGCTAGTTTTAAGGTATTTATCTATGGGCCAGTAGTTGCCTGAAATAAAGATTTTAATTAATTCATAAAGCAAGTGCAAGTGTGAGCTTGTTTATTTTTCAGTCAGTAATTAACTCGATTAGCAAACCTAACTCGATTTATACTAGTCTGATTGCAGGGATCACTGACTTACGCTCCAATATTAGCGTCTCGAATCTCATCAACAATCAAACTTAGTGAAAATAAGTAAAGTGCGGTACACGTACTTAAACGTGGCGACGGCTTCAGCGGGGTTCCCGCGGCGCTCGGTGCCGTTACGTTGCACGTAGAACTCGGCCAGCTTGGCGGCCAAGTACGACTTGCCCGTACCGCTCGGCCCGCAGAGGATTACCCGCTTGTGCTCCGATAACAGCGACACGTACCTGAATAATTATTAACGATTGCTGAAACTGATGAAATATAGAAAATCTACGTTTCTACAGAAAGCATTCACGACACAAGAGTTATTTTTCGACTTTGTGTTGTTGTGTCGAATATAAAATAAAACTACATTCATGTCCCGCTACGGGCTTTCTTCAAATAAGATCAAATTTGAAACTCGGATTTTGTAGTATACAGATCATCATGGAAACACCTTCTGTTGATAATATATCACATTAGAACTCACCTAATCATAATATTTTTTGGTATAAGGCTGTCGAACGCTAAGCTTCCGACGCCTTGCAGGCAAATGTACAGCGTGTTCACCGTCCCGATGATGTACCCACACGGCAGCAGCTCCGGGAACCCGATCTCGGGCCCCCGAGTGGCCTCTCCCAGGTGGTACGACGTTATCGAGTCGGTGTTCAGCCCGAGATTCGTCCCAGGATCTATCCTTGAGAGATAATCTTTAAAAGTCTTCCTAACTATGTAATCTAAGTTCTGCCAAGTCGTCTTGCCGGATATGTACGTGTATGCTATCGTGTACTCGTTGCAGTTTATTGTCGAGTCGCTATTGTATACGTTTTTGTAGGATGTGCTGTGTGCAGATTTGTTGCTTTTGAGGCTGTTGGTGTTGGACTTGTTGATAGAGTGCGGGTAGTCTTGGGGCTCCGCCTCGGGGCTGTGATTCTGCGAGAGTCGCGGCGAGTCGAAGCTGGGCTGCTTCTCGAAGTGGTTGTTGTACCCGCTGGCCGACTGTTTCGCATAAAACCTGCATTCGGATTCCGTGAGCGTGTCTTGTACTTCTTCGAAATATCTTTGGAATGTCTCTGGCTGTCCTAAATATACTGCTATTGCTATTTTCTTTCCGTCTGTCGTGTCGCCCTGACTGTCCGCTACACCTGAAAAATAATAATACTGTATTTTTCCAAAATAGATCGCTTATATAAATAGAAAAGTACATCAATCGTACATGCACAAGATGTATAACAAAGTCAGTGTATCAACATAACTTCAGGTTCTTATATATTGTTTTATCATTAAATTACCGATTTTTAACAGCTAAGTACCTACTTCGCATCATGTCAGTGACTGGCATGCCACTGCTACGTTGTGGCATAATTAACTTTACAGTACATATGGTGCTACTTTACCGCACTAGTGCGAAAATTAGCATATTACGTTACTATGTCGAACATTTAAAGGGCCATATGTACTGTAAAACGTTGTACGATACATGTGCGAATAGGTAATTCACAACTCGTGTCGATTTAAAACACTTCCTTCGGTCGTGTTTTAATTTATCGCCACTCGTTTCCAATTTCCTATTTTTCGCACTTGTATCGTAAATATCTATTTACGCTTTGTATTTTACTTTCGACAAACAGGGTAAAATTGTAAAAGCAATAATAATTCATTTAAATGGCATTTTATTCTGGTTTGCACCGTTCTTTGCGTTTGCATACGTTCAATTACTAGCATAAACGTGTTATTCTTACCTATATCGGAATAGCTCTCCCCGATAGCTAGTTCACGGCTCTTCGGCGGCGGCAGTACCGTATTAATATCGTAATCCCCGCTGAGTCGTTCGCTGTTCAGCCCATTCGTGAATATATCAGCGGTCCCATTCAACCCCAGTAGTGTTTCGTTCTCGCTCAGCTCGCAGGAAGCCTTGTTGCCGTATATAGGCTCGACCATGCTAGACTTGGGCGAGCCTTTCTTGGCAAAATCCATGGTTGGAGTGGAAGCTATGCAGTTGAAGTCGAGCTCTAGGGGCTGGGAGTGGATGTCGATGGTAGCCTGTTGGATAAAAAAATCGTCATCATGAGCTTATATACTTACGACCCGCTGTTTACGAGTAGCACAGGCTCTTTACAGATTTGTAATTTTATTTACCAAGTACAGTCACGTCTGAAAACATCGACACGATCGAAGTGCGAAAAATATGTATACACGACCTTATGGCCCGTATATTAGGATAGTGTATTCATATTTTTGCCACTTTATCCGTATCGATATTTTCAGACGTAACCGTACTACTGAGTCGTCATTTTTAATTAGTTAAATATAAGTCATAATTTGCCCTACACGATAATCCTTTATTAATTAGTCAGCAATATAATACTATACTACGTATACTATACATTGGCAGTAAGGAATCAGCGCCAATCAGGAAGAGCGCTTGTGTGGTGTGATTCCACACGAGGTACCGGTCGGGTATCCCCCTCGAGGGTCTTGGAAAGGGTATTTCGTAAGGCTTTGCTTCCCAAAGCCGTTTCTAACTAAAACCCTTTCATTTGGCTTTTTAAGCGCTTCATAATACGGGTAAGCTAATAACATCTTGAAGGGGTATTGATTATAAATAATAACGCTTATGCCATTTTCAACTTTCTCTTCGTAAAAATGAATCAAATATTGCTTATATATGTTTAAAATGAAGGACTGGGCCGACTGGGTGTCTAGCGCGTTGACAGCACAGGTGACATAATTTTTTGAATTAGGAAGGGGATACCCTTTTATTTTAGTGGTATCTCTGAAAGGGAAATCTCTTCCTGGAGCAAAATCAAATAAACGGGGAAGCAATTCACAGGGAAATCCAATCGTTGGGGCTATTCGATAAACGACTAAGCCATTTAAAGGCTTTTTTTCTGGAAGGGGGTGGAGGGGTCCCTGTTCCACACCGACAAACTGCTAATTACATCGTTGACGTCCCTGACAATATTTAATTAAGTAACAGTTACTGATCTTTAGTAAATTCAATGGGAGTTAATTAGATGCAGTTACTAACCCCCTTATTCATAAACGTGTACTAAAGTTACGATACCGCTGATCATCGTTTGTCCCTTTCCATCATACAAATACGTTGGAAAGGGACAAACGATGATGAGCGGCATCGTAACTTCAGTACACGTATATGAATAAGGGGGTAAATGTTTACTCGATTGCTTAGCGCCAACTTTTAACTTAACTCTTAAGTTAAATAATCTTACCAAAAATCGGTTTGGGTTTTAGCATATACTTTAAACAGAGGGCCGCTTTGCAAAGGAACCAGTTATAATACAACGGCACGTTTATGTAGTGAGCCGTTTATTACTTTGAGATAATTAAACTTGTCTCGTAAGTGGTATAATATAATTATTACGAATGTAAACAAATATTAGGAAATATTAAAAACCGTACCAGCGGTAACACTGTATGGTCGTATTATTTGTATGTACTGTTAGACGACGGATACCACTTAACTGGATTTGCATTAAACTGAGATTATCTAGACTTAAGTATCTATTACAGAAAAGCAATAATTCCAACGGCATATAAATGTATAAGTATTTGTAATGTTGGTTCGAAGATTTCTAATAACTAATAGTTAGAAATCGCAAACATGTCTATGGTCCATTCACAATAGAAAAAAAAATATAAACGTTTGAATGCTAATATTGAGCGTTATTGTATAAGTAGATGATAAGTGACCTATTTATTTTAAAGACTTAGAAAAAAAAACTCAGATGTCGCCACTGGGAACAGGTGAGAAAAAAATCTCAGTTACAGCCGCTCTTTATTTTGTTTCAGTTCAATCTCGTTTTGATCGGCGAGGCTGAAGCGGCGCGGGTCCTCGACAGCGGAGCCGCCCAAATTGAACTAGCGCGCCGCATGATGTAGACGCCCGATCGTTGTGCAGTGTCTCGTTCTACAATATGTATAGTATACCTGGTGCATGCTAGCCTGGTCGGCGAGACTGAAGCGGCGAGGGTCCTCGACGGCGGAGCCGCCCGTGCCGAGCGAGCTCTGGCTGCCGGCGAGCGAGCGCGATGTCACTAGCCGCTGTAGACGCTCGTTGTTCTGCTTCAGGTTCAGCATCTCGTTCTGGAACATTTTACTAGTTTAAAACCTGCCTGTTGCTTATCTTCTACAAGTTCGATGAAATGAATCAATTAAGCTTTAATGAGAGTTGAGGTAGACATTACATAGAGTCAAGAAAAATAGGCAGTCTAATTTGAATCAATGGTATTACAAATTAGGGTTGATTTTATCTAGCTTTAGAATCGATAGAAACGAAACAAAATGAAAGCGAGTTGCTTGTTTCATTTAATAATGATTAAAATTTCATTGCAGGTAATTACTACTAGTATAACGACCGTGGTTAGTGAGCTTTAAGGCTCATGTTCCTGATTGAATTCAAGGCATGCAAAGATTTAAGATTTCATTTTAAATTAAAGTGATTTGCTAATCGATCGATTGCTGTCTACATATAAAGCATGGTACCTTGATGATTTTTTGCATGATTTGGGAAATGTGGTCACATCGATATCTTAATCCTTGACTATTTATTAAGTACTCGATTCAATTGTCGATTAGGAAGTAAATATCAGATAATAAACATGTTAAATTGTCTCCAGTGACTACAACTTGTAATATTTAACCGTCGATATGGTTTTCGAACTTTCGCCCTGAGTTGAAAGTTGAATTTTGATATAATCGATTATTTATACGAGAGTCCGAATAAAAACAATAAATTCGATATATTTGTCTTGACTTTTACTTCGCAATTATTAAGCGTTACGAATACATCGCCGAAACATATACAGCATGTATTTTTGGTACGATCAGATAATCAAAGAGTAGTTAGTTTAGGCTTTAATGAACACACTTTCATGGGTTCTATAAAAAATGGACGCAGCAATGTATCACTACTTTGTTTTAACTCAATACGTCGCATTAATGACGCGACGTCACCACTGTCACAAGTCATTGTCGCTCGAAACCTTTTCAAATATTAATTTTGCTTTAAATTTTTAGGTATTTCAGAATCATTTCATACCACAAAAACTTACGTCTCGTTTAAGTGTATGGTTATATCAAAAATACATGATGTATATGTTCCTAGGTAATAAATACTTATAGGACCCAAGTAACATTAAAGTTTGTAAACGAGACGTATATCGCACAATACGGTCTCGTATTGTGTTCTTTCCGGTCCACATAACAGGGCCGGGCCCCGTGAACTCGCATGGCTACCGGTATTCTTGTTTTAGTCTAGACTAGATCGAGATCGAACATCTGCGTGCAGTATGGTTCAATGCGTTTAATAATATCAAGCTGTAGGCACCTTTATCTGCAATAATGACCTATTTCTACTATTATCCGCGCAGATGGTTGCAATGATTGCAAATGAAAGTGGGGATTTCAATTACAGTTTATTTTTTGTGTATGTTTAACGTGCTATGTTAAAATATTCAAATAATGCTATTTCCATTATCGATTCTGTACCCGTGCATAAGTCAAACAATTGAGAGAATTACACATTAGGTAAGAGAAGGGAATTAGTACCTAACTAGAATCAGACAAAAAAGAGTAAATTTAAGTAAAGCGGGATTAAAACATTTCATAGTAAGCACACCAATTTTATTGTAAAATACGTGACATAGCAAACAAATAATGTTCGACGGTAGAATAAGACGGACGTACCTACTACCACAGTATAAGGAAGGTGCATTTTACTACTATTGCACATCATACTTATATAATGTTTCCCCTTATTATTAATCAATTTATTCACATAAATGCTTGCAGTCTACACCAAGCCATTTATAAGTTATATTATATAGGTATACATACTAAAAAATGTTACCTTCTTACACTTAGTGGCGACCGCAATAGGCTAGTTGACATTTTTTTATAAATGGTATTGATCAGGTTTGTTTTGAGGATCAAATGTCTATATAGGACCCATTGCGTTAAAATAATAAAAAAGTCACAAATAATAGTCAAAGTCTGACAATCGCACTTCACTGACGAAACGCTCTCCTAACAAAATTGCAAATCATCATGACGTCACGATGTAACGTCACTATTGCTCAGAAGCCGTTTCGATGTATGGAGAACAAGGAAATTGCGATTATAGTTGCTATTCAATATTTTGTTAATAAATTGTCAGGAATCGAATGCTATCATAATTTTATTTTTGGAATTAAAAAAAAAACTTCAATTTGGTGCACTTGCATTTTTTTATTTCACCGTGGAATGGGTAAGTGCGTTTAAGGAAATTAAGAGGCATAGTTAATTCACAAAATTTTTTTTATAAAAAGTAAATAAATGTTGCATAAAGCGTTGTTGTAACACGGGCATTCATTACATTTAATTCAACCAAACAATTGAAAACTGTGAACTATCAGTGTCACTTCGAACATCAATCATCCGAGATAGTATTTAAGTTTAGTAGCAAATGTACACACTCGTACTAAACACTAATGAATATGCAAACAGGTCCTAAGGCAAGTGTATAGGCTCGTAAGGGCCTTATAAGATTAAAATTAATTATTAATTATCTCCGATATGTAGTTAATTAGAATACCGGTTCTTCAATCTTTGAGAAAGTTCCTGAATTTAAGCTCAGGCATGCACCCTTGAAATTAACGAAAAAAAACACGGTGTATATTTTAAGTTTCCAATTTGTTGTGATTAATTGCTCATTTTCTTTCTATTTAAATAGATTTAGTTATAAAATTCAACATATGTTAACAAGCCTATTATTGTATACTGTTCATCATCGGACTGTAACAGTTACAAAGCTAGACATACCCGCATCTTGATGACGGTGTCCTTGAGGCTCTCCAGCTGGTGCGCCGAGCTGAGCGCCTCGAGCCGGATGTCCGTCAGCACCAGGTCTTTCTCCCGCAGCTGCCGCTTCAGCTCGTCCACCAGCACTGACTCTTCTGGTTTATCTGTCACAGCAATAGCCAATTATATTAATTATGGAACAAGATGTCTTTTGACTGCTTGACAAAATAATATATCGAGTGGTCTATATGACAAAAATCCGGGCTACGTGGAAATGAAAAAAAGAAGAGAAGAAGGGTAACATGAGCCAATAGCAATCTACAAGTTATTCTGACTTCAATAGTAGAATGAAACGAATCTTATTATGATGGGAAATGTCATCATGAGTAATTCTTGTCTATCAATTTTTACAGGTGATCTATCATAATATTTAAACGGGTACCTGACCGAATACGTATTACTTTATTTTACAGTCACGGCGTGTACACTAATATCGGCCACTTGAACCCTAAAACAAGCTTTTTTTTGGTAAATCATAGGTTTTTTTGTAAGAGCACGTTTTATTTTCGAATTATTGACCGATTGGTTCCGAAAAAACAAAATTGAACAACCTTAATTTTTTAATAAATGTGTTTTGTTCTCTAGTTACACGTATACCATCCCTATTCTTTATAATTTATTAACTAAATGTGGCATTCCATCAGAGAACGGTCCTTATGAACATCATATCATAAGGAGTTTCAGGCATGGAATAGTAAATAGCGACTCAGATAATACGCTTTTCTGAACAAAATCATGACTGGATGTTATAAATATAGTTTTTGAGTAAACCGCACGTGAGATACGGACGAATAGACATAGGGGTTTAGGTTTCGCTATTTTGGCTGTGGAAAACAAAGTGGTTACAAAATTCAAGAGCTAAGTAGGTAAAGTGCAAATAGTATAATGTTCACCCCACTCTTGACTTTCACTTTGGCAACCCAATTTCACTGAGACCTTGTTGGCTATTGTTTACCTAACAGGGACGTAAACTGTATTATTTGTTTAATATCTATATGGTGGTGTCCGCGAGGCACGACCGCGGCCTGTTGACGCTCGAGCACTCTCTCAGAACCCGACTCACACTGTAATTGTGCTAATATTCTTACGCTCACACTTGATTTTAACCAGATTTTCAAACGAAGGTTAATTCGGCGGATGTTGTGCTTTCACAGTACAGTAAACCGTAACTTAAGTGTCGCTTTCCAGAAACTAGGACCCCCCTCCTGGTCCCATTATAACACTATTAGATCAATAATAAAATAAAATAATCTGCAACAATTCGTATATCAATATCTCGGAGTTCAGATCTGTTAATGTGTCATTGTGCGCCTTAGGGACATATTTAAATAATTACTCATTCTGGGCTCTCCAGGAATGTTTAATCATCTTCCGTTTTATCGTACCTATCTTAATAATAGCTAAGAATAGAAATCGGCACGAAATCCATGTCTAAACAACATCATCACAGCTTTGTGACGTCCACTTTCGGACAGGTAATAATGACGAAGCCTGATGCCATATCCACCTCACTATTTCCATCTTGGGCCGGAGGGCACGTCAAGTTGTCAACTTGTGTCATGACACAGCGGTCACGCTCACTTGATGTTTATTTGTTTACCTTTGGTTTGTTCCGCGGGGGCCTGCGGGCACGCCGGCTTGTCCTTCGCCTCCGGGAGCGCCTCATGGGAATGTTCTAAACTGTTCTCGTTGCTCCCCTCGCGGATCGTGTGCGGATCGTCGTAGTGATGGGAGCCCGATGAGCTGTCCTGAGACGACAGTTGCCCGAGCGACGAGTGTTTCGCCGTTTTAGATATCTTCGCGTTTCGAGAGAAAGCTTTCGTAAATGATGAACGCAGCTGTCGACAATATGGAAAGTAAATTAAATACAAGTAAAGATAAATTGACGCATAAGGGATTCACTGCGCTTAATCGCATTAGAAATAATTTGAACATACTCGTATTTAAAAATAACAAAATGGTCAGTTGCTATTTGCTCTGATATTAATAAACAGAAATATCATGCTGTCATGCATGCATCATGTCTATAACTGAACGAAACCACTGAACAGCTTCGATCGAGCCCTTATGAAAGTTATGATTTATGAATAAGTGGCCGGGTCCAGTTGTCATGTGCGATATATTATTTTGTCTGTTCCAAGGAACTGTAGTCTTGCTTTGGATGATGTATCATTGCGTTATCCTAATAGTGTTTATGTATTTATTAGGGTGTTCCTACTTTGTATGGAATAAAAAGTATGTGTAATAAATTTTACCTCCACAAGGCTCCCATAGTTATATTATGAAATAATAACCTGTGCTAAGTTTGAACTCATTTGTTAATAATTCATACATTTATACACCCAAAAGCAAAAGTATGGAAACAAGATTGTTTTCTTTAATAAGTATCTCATATTTCTGTCTTTGTTTTATAATTGTAACCTATAATTTACATTAAGCAACCACAAAAGGTTAAAAACACTCGCTAAATATCTAAACATTTTAAAATATTGTCAAATAAAATAAAATAAACATTAGGAAAAAGTAACAATTAAACCGTTTTAATTGTTTTGAAAAATGTTGGACTGGCAAGTATCATAGCCACAACTTGAGTAATATGACTAATTTACTTTTTAAATGTTCTACTATTATATTTACCATTTTGTTTCTAATGAGTAGTATATATTACATCGCTTAAAAAATCAGTTTGGAGTGTAGCTCGATGACCTCTAAAGGATGCTAAATGGTTTTAATTATTAATACCTTGGATAGAACAGAATCTCGCGGAGAAGGAATAACTTCATATTTTTGTTAATATCATTTATTTTTATATGAACAATTTTTCTATTCGAGTAAGTATTGAGAAAATGTATCTTGGCAACGTATCTCACAAGATTCGTTATTTTACATCCTCTTTTTTATCGTAGAGCTTCTTTTTTGCTCTATCATGCGCGCAAGCGAGTTTTTTTTATTTGCCAAGAAAAGGGTTAACGAGTAAAACACGATGAATGCAAATGTAGCGAGCACTTACCCATCCTTTCTTCTTATGCTTCTTATCGTGCGGCGCTGAAGAGCCACTGCTGAGGCTGTTGATGCTCGACACGCTGTCGGTGGAAAGGTGCCGAGTGATCGCTCCATTCCCGGTTTGTGCCATGCGCTGCGGCGAACTCTGCTGGGTTTGAGGTGCCGCCGGCTCTTGCTGTTTTTCAACCTTCGAAAAAAGTAGGGTTAGCATCATTAGCCTCAAATGGCTGGAGCTAATAATGTAATAGTGGACGTCACTGGCGACCGCAGAGCTGGATACACCCATATTGGTACTAGTATTTATAAATAACTCGTACATCGTAAGCTTATGTAGATATGTAGTGTTACGTCAACAACGCCATTGTAGTGATTTGCCAGAGGTACTTAGCTAATTGCTCTAAAGTTTTCGCACATGCGTATCGTTTGACGTATTCATAGATATTTTTATCGACTCGGATAATATATGAAGTGTTTTTTCCTGTGATAAGAGATCTACGGAAACTAGTACATCTGAACCTACTTATTGATAATAAAGGCATAGGGCATAGAATGGACGGGATGCAGATTGTAGGAACTTATTCTTCGAATAAAAATCTCTGCCGAAATCTCTTGAATCTTTATATATGAGTTGAAGTCCCTTTCTTTTAATGTTCAATATCATCAATCATTATGTGAGACAGATCCGTGTGTCTTGTCACTTGTCAATTCTAGACACGAGGACATCGAAAGTGGAACGGGAACAGATCCATTGATGGCCAATTGGAGGCAAATGGAGCCTCACTGGTTGGCTCATTTCATGTCAATTATTTATTTTATAGGTCGTGGCTTTCCAATATCTATGAATACGCGTAAACTGAACTTCAATTTTTGTCAATTCTATTTTGCTTTTTCTGTTACTTAGAAGTTGCGTTAATAAGAAAGAAACGAAAGTGTTTTAGCAAAAAGAAGCATTTATGATCGTCCACAAATGGTCACGAAAATGTTATAAAAAAAAAAATGACACCAGTGGGGAGACCCTAGAGCGTTCAGGCATTCACAGTTCCGTTCGGCCAAGCATTGCTTCGAGCAATTATTAAGGTTGGCACAACTTGACGTTCCTTTGCCTGCACAACCACAGATAAGGTTATGACTTGGATTTTGACAACCCTAAATAGCCCAAAGGGATGGTGCCATACAGAAGAAAAAGACAGCATGATTTGTCCGTGAATCGCTGTCAAACCTCTGTTTCGTAGGAAATGTCATTCTGTACTATTATTTATTCTGTGATGAGTTGATGACACGTTAATTATGAAATTTAAGACAAACAATTGTTGACATGACAGAAAGTGTTAAACGAAAGTGAAAGTGATGATTATTTTTAGATAGATTAACTTTTATTGAACGGTAAATGAAAACAAAAAAAAAAAAAAAAAAACAAAACAAATAAATCGTATGAAAAGTTTTCTTAATAACTATTTAAAGTTATTTTTTTTAATGGTAAGTACCATCTCTTAAAATATCGTTAGTATTTGTTAGCACCTTATATATTTATCGACTTCTACACACATTAATCAAGGAAGTAAAGTGACTTTTACGTATAGTCGAGGAGTCGAGGATGTGCATACCAACTGATAAAGAACCAAAAATGTTATCGACAATTATCTGAAGATATGATTTACAGATGTAAGTATTCAGATACTCCACCGATATCCCTGTGTTAAGAGATATCGTAGGCGTTTGTAGAGATAAACAAATATTTCACTATTTTCACACATTATTTAACTAAATTGCACTTAGTCACGTATATAAATATTACAGTCGTTAACGTATATACGACTGTTTTTAAGGCTTTATTCAAACGCGTTTCAGATATTTTTGAGCACCGAGTAAGTACCTACGGATATTTTTATTGCCAACTATCAAGCCACTCCGGGCCATGCACTGATTCAGTAATCACATTCGTCTTTTCTTTACCCGAAAATTTGGAATATTGGAGATACATCTGTAGCAGGCAATTCAAATACTCCAGAAAACTACGTTTTTGCCGGTTTTGGGGAATGTCATTAACAACCTGAAATTAGGGGTATGGGAGGGAGATTTCTTGACTTTTTGTCAATGTATGAGCCGGGTAAAGTACTTATAAACAAAGATGGATGAGAACATTGAGAACAGATTACAGTTACCTGTCCCGTGATGTTGACGCCGTCGGCCCTGATGCCCATGGACTGCATGTGGGCCGTGGTGAGCCCCGCCTGGATCGACTGCTTCCGAAGCAGCTCGATGGTCTGTCTTAGCTCGGTTAGCTCCGAGTCCTGTCGCAAAGTCATTAGCTCATATTTAAAAAAGGCACGCTGTTTGTTGCACTTGTTTTTACTCACTTATCCTATATTAAATTAAGATTATTTCACTATAAGAAAAGGAAGGAATAAGTTCAAAGCTACAGAAAAGAGATCACATGGACAATAAAATTGGAAACGCTCACTCGATATAAGAAAGTCATAATTTATAATGCATTAAAACACTAGGTTAATAAATCGTTAATAAATAAGTGAGTCCGCGATAATTAACGATTATTTTAGTATGGTTTATATAATTATGACTAATGGACATAGCGTATCGCATGAGAGTGAAATTTAGTGAAATAATAAAATGTAATTTATTATAATGTGTGTTACCTTTCTCTCGGCAGTGGCCGTGAGCGATTGCAGCCTCTGCGTCATGTTCGAGAGGCTCTGCTCGAAAGCAGATACTACATGTGCCTGTAACAATGAAAATGTACCAATGAGATTCTCTCTTCGTATATTTTTATTTATTATTCAATTTTTATTCTGAAACATTTATAGGTTTAATTTCATGGGTGTCCGTAAAGCTGTTGATTATTGAGTTCTACTGGAAGGCACAACAGCCTGGACGTACGGTTGTAACTTTTACATCTGGCATACGCTAAGCTAGAGTTTTCAACGGAGGTAAGTTAAAAGTAGTATTGTATTAATTACTTTTAATAGTAGATTGTTAACCAAGGGACGAAATGATGCCTTTCATCCGAGTTAAACACTACTTTTTATTTCGAATATGAGGAATGTGTTTTTTTTTTTAAACATGACCAAGTATATTTTTATAGCATTTTTGAGGGTACTTTCAACAAACCATTTAGGTGAAAGTATCGTTATTTATGGAATGGGGAGTTAAATATCAGTACCTCTAGTGTAAATTTAATCGACATCATAACGTGACGAACGCGTTTGCGTTAAGTGTCATTGTATAGGATTTTGAGTTTCCAAAACGTCCCGCTTGGCGCGCTCTTTTTAAATCACATACAAAATGAGACTAAACGCAAACGCGTACGTCACGTTTCGAAATCGAATTTATTTACACTAGGGGTACAGAATGGAAATTGTATAATCCGTTTAAAACCCAATTTCAATTGATTATCGTAAATAAAATATATCGCACTTGGAAAGTAAAAGTACTAGTTTTAGAACAACAATGAACAATTTCTTTCAGAGCATGAGAAATGAAAATAAAATATTATATTGAAAACCATTATAGGACAAAGCAATCTCTACATGTATATTTCGACATGTGTTTGCTGCATTTTGCTTTCACAATATCATGATTTGGTATTTGTAACATTTGTTTGTATTTGCGCGCACGGGAACACGATGTGCTGAGAGCAAACAAATGAGGACAAAGCAAATACCGGCTCTACGTAAATACGTCATTTGGTCGGATCACTTAAATCCTATAACATTTATTCAAACTGTCAATATAAATTCCTATTAGTTTCCGACCATAACAGTAAAACAGGACATGTAGTTAAAAGGAACCCTCGCATCGAGCTACTGGGGACTTCTTTATAACATGGTAGTTCATGGTATGGTACTCGTACCATGATGGTACGAGTTGAAACGAAATAAATGTTCTTTATAGTTCTTTATCCGATTTCTAAACATCTAACAAGTGTAACATACATATATTTAAAAATTTGCAGGAGTTAATAAACTAATTGCCGCAGGGCCTGTTAAGGTTATGTAGGTAGGTACCAACTAGGGTGACCAGAGTCCAGTATTTTACGGGTAGTCCCGTATTTGAGGCACGAATTTTTCAGTCCAGTAATTTTATGATTCAATGGCATTTAATTATAAAAATATCTTTTCGTACAATATTTATTTTTTAGGCACACAGCGGTGAACACTTGTGTTAATTAATATTTATTATTGTTTTAAGGGAATTTCACTGAGAAAGTCAGAATTTATTTTTATGTATATATTATTTAGTTGATAAAGGCACATTTTCTTATCCAAATTATGTACTTAATTACAAATTGTTGATTTACTTTGTTTTCTAAAGACTTGCATTAAGATATTTAGCATTTGTATAGGTTATTTAATTTTAATTGATTATGTCAAATTATTGTAATGAAAAATGTTGATTTTTAATAAAAAAAGGCCTGTACCGTATTTTCATCTCGAATCCCGTATTTTCAATGCAGTTTTCCTGTAAAACCGGAAATCAGATCTGGTAACCCTAGTACCAACCTATGTTCCGTGTAAAGTGTAAACTAAATTAAACTTTTACAGTTGCGTTTTGCAGACTGGTTTATCGCTCACTGCGTATGCGCTGAGCCTGATTAGTATTTAGAATATGAGTATAATAATTAGGGCTTCTTTGCAACCAGTCGACCGACATCCTGCGTTCCGCGCGTGAGTAATCAGAAGTGGCCACAAGCCGGCACAGATCTCTTTAATGGGTTAGTTGTAGGACGAGATTGCTCTGTTACTCGGCATGACGTTGCTACCTCACCTCACCTCGATAATGATTTAAATTGCTCTCGCCCGTGTACGTTCGATGCCTATATCGGCTCGATGACACTGTAATTGCCACATAAATACGAGTATTAAGACCAAAATGCGCGCGGCATTGACTTCATAAACTTTCTACGCAACTTTTTTGCGAAAACCTTTTCCTAATAGGGACTAACAAGAATCAAATCAATCAAAAACAATTACACAGCAACACATAATATTATTGTTACTGCTAAATATTTCAAACAGTCTATCGCTGGCTGAATTATATATTTTTTCGTTCGTGGTGAAAAGAGACCGATTATTAAAATAAAATAAGACTGACATTAATGAACAACACCGGGGGGCTGAACGATAAGTAAACATTTTATATACTGGAAATGTGAGTCATCGAATTAAATGGCTATATAGGCCGGCAATAGTGGGCGTGGGCTAACTGGACACGGGAAGCTTTGTTCAACGTCACAGGAACGCACTCAGCGAAATTAAAATACATGGTCGCAGAGGGCAACGAACGTGTTCCCTAAACGTAAACAGGGGAACATTGGATACATACAGTACCTACCTATAGGTTACATAGATACATATTTTGTTATGACAGTTTTTAGTTTATCAGTTACGGTCACAAAGCACGTAATGTTCGAGGCCTTTTAAACCTTCGCATTTTCTAACACAACGTCGCTATTGTACAATTTTGGTTGTTACAATGTTGACATGGTTAAGTTGAATGAAGGGATGCACTGATCTGTGCTAAAGCATACTAAAGGTTAAAACTATTTCTAATGGTGCATATATATGCACTCGTAGTAATGAAAAATAACGAAACCTACATACAGGTAGTCCGTTCAGTATCCTAATAGGGTTCACCTGTTTGCGAGCGTGCTGCCAAGCCAATTACGCGTTCGTCAGAGATGGATCTACGCGGGACACCTTTAGCACACGCCTGAGGGCAATGGAGAAAAAGTGCGCGAAGCAGGTGCCGCGTAATTATTAATCGACAGCTGAGGATGCAGCCGCTCTCGGGAAATTAATGAGAGACGACAGACTTCCTAGGCATTTACAACGTGAATCTAAAGCTGGGGATAGGGACAACAAGCATATCTTATCTTCATTGAAACGTTGGAATTTTAATTTACTAAATATGTATATCGCCATATTGAAACTCTAAATTATAGTAAATAGTTAAATGCATTAAATATATTAAAAGGTGGCGTGTCAGAGTGCGATTTGCATAAAATAAGGTGGTAGCGGTAATGCAAGTGACAATCATTTAGTAATTAACAGTTTACTGCATTGGAAGGGGAAGAGAAAGCGGACATTAACTAAGTTGTTATACTCTTAATATATTTTATAAGAAACTTATAACTACTATGTGAATATCTTTCTAGTTTTTAAACGCGAGAATAGTTATTGTAGGTAGATTTGAATTGTAATTTATTAACTGTGTTTATTTATGTAGACTAATAATAGAGTCCGCAATTTATGCCAATTGGATGCAACATGGATGGGACTGACGAGTCGTTTCCGGCTTTCGCATAAAAAGTACTCTCTATAGCCACACTTACGATTACGGTCTTGTTCAATATCTTTTATCGACGAAATGCACCGAAAGGCACTTGTTTTCCGGTGGACCGTTAAATGAGTAACAATGGGTATAAAACAACAATACTTATAGACGCAAATGTAAGCAAACCATATCAAGGTGACACACAGCCTTCGTCGAATTAAAGTTTATAAGTCCATAACTCTGCGTTAACATGTGCACAATGAAGATAAAATCGATAATATAACCAAGTGTAGTAGATTTTATGGTTAAATAATAATCATATCGTATGTTAAGGCCCACTCGGCAGCTTGCAGCTTTTACTGCTATTGTTACATACCAAATGATGTTAAAAGAATGTTGTATTTTATTATATCCTCGCCATATTTGTATTACAATATACGCTGCGAGATTATATTTCTGACGGCCAAGACCCATAGTTAGTCGTTAATATCAATGTGTAGATCTTTGTTAATTTATTACTACGTGGTTGCGTATGCTATTAGTTGATTATTCATTTTCGCCTCTATGTTACGAATAGAACTGCTCAACAGTTATGTATTAGACAGAAAAAATAATCGTCGGTGTCCTCGCAGTAAGAGCGGCTACATTTAATCTTGAGATCGCGGGTTAAAAACACCGGCTCTAACCAATGAGTACTCGTATTTCTGAACTTATAACGTACGAAATATCATTTGATATTTGCCAATCGCCTTTCAGTAAAGGAAATAAGGCTGTGTTTCTCCTCTGAGTTTGAAAGTCAGGTGTCAGTCGCTTTAGTAAAAATTTTGGGATTAGTTGCCAAGCGGACCTTAGGTTTCCATGAGCCATGGCAGAAAACCAAGACAGCGCTAGGAAGATGATGATGATTAGGTAGTTTAATTTAAGAATGTTCAACTTGTAACCAGAGCACAACTTCTAATTCAGCATTTATATGTACGAGAGTGCACCTCATGCATCACCATGCTAGCTGAAAAGAACTTAAGATCGAAAGCCAAATTAGCGTGTAGTAATATACTTAATGGCCAAGGGGTACAAGGCCCCGATCACGCCTCGCCCACAGCTTCAGTCAGATTCGTCTCACCCACTCATAAATTTATTGGGGAACAACTACTAACGCCCACGTGATGTCTTACTTACACTTAAATCTGTATCATTCTTGATTTGTACGAAGTAGTAACACCGTTAGTCTCAACTACATTTATGTTTTTAACTATTACACAATCGTGTTATGTTACAGTATTTACAATCAATGAAACGAAGGAAACAGTAAATCCAATAATAAATAACCTATTTATGCTTACTCAAAGTTGGGGTTGCCAGATTTCTGATACGAAACTCTGGATAGAGTGTTCTCAATATCGGACACAAGCTTTTCACGGCTCTCCAGCACCTCAGAACGAGGGATGTTGGCAGTCCTATGTAATAGACATCCCCAGTGCTGTCTTCGGCATAACACCATTGTTATGTCGTCCATAGACAACATGTCCTTAATGTGCACCAAAAACAGCGTTGGGGATAGCACAGAGCCTTCTGGAACGCCAGCGTTAATGTCCATGCTATCGCAGCAGCTACCGTCTACTACTGCACGTATGCATCTACCGGATAAAAAGCTAGCTATCCATTTGCACAGTCCTTCGGGTAAGTAGTCCATAAGATGGCAACTTCGCCAGGAAACCCCGATGCCATTTGATTGTATATAACTGCTAATAAATTACAACTGAAAATGACTCTACCGTAAAAAATACTTTAAAATAATCATAGATTCAAATATTCAGAGGCTGCACGACAGGACCAACACTCGAGCTTATTTACCTATTTAATCAGTATGATTTATGTTAATATCTAAATAAAAACCGTCTGACTGCTATCACTTTTTTAGGCGAAATGTTACAAAACCGGTCGTGGGAACCGAAGTTATAATAATCGTTAAAAATCAGTGAATGAGCGACCGAACTATTAAGTCAACACCTGTCCTGGTTAGTTTTTTTTTGGTAGCCAGGTAGAAGTTTGACAAAAGGTACACAGGCTACTTTATAATGGGGATTTTCAGGCGTTTAAACTTCGAATATATATCTTACATCGAAATATTATTTCACTTTATACTTGACGTATGTAATTTTGAATTATGCTTAATATCCATATTTTTTTGTGAACCGTCATATTTAAAGTTTAACAAAAGAACAATTTTAATAAATATTGGGAGTATTGGTATATGCGGCTTCTGTTAGGGTTTATCCATGAACAGCACTCAATTTGGTTTCCTTTAAATGTCTTAGCGCGGAAATTTAAAAACAAGTCTTTATTCGACGCTAAGTAGTATGATACCGACACAACGCGACTTCTATAAACACTTAATCGCCTTTACTAAAGCTTTAAAATCGATGATACGTAATCGTATTAAAGTAGATTTCCAAAAGAATCTCATTATACCTCTATGGAGTAAATGTACCGGCTTGATACTATTGATAATAATATAGGAAGCGAGGTGGTGTCGCTTTTATGTTTGCCGCTTCGTAAGAGAAATAATGTATTGACAATATTGACATATATAATACTTTCCACAGCTCTTACTAATAATACAAATGTAATAAACTTATCTACTCTAATTATATTATTTATTTACATATATAATTATTGTGCGATTGATAGCTGTTGGTTCTGAATAATAAATTAATAGAATTAAACTGCTAAAACTTACGCTTACAATCGGCTAAATGAGAAGAAATCACGAAAGCGCCAAACTTCTTTTGGTTCAACTATTATATATTGTTAAAATATCTTTTTTTTTGTAATTTTATCTACACACATATCATAAACCCTCTATGATGCCTCCAAAATCCGTAAATAATGGCCAACATTACGATAAACTGTTTTGTGACAACAAAAATCTTATCTGTGATGATGTTGTAATTGCTTCATAACTACATCAAATCGATGTGGTTATACATTCAAATTTGGAACTTCTCGGAAAACAAAAACAATTCTATTTGACCTCTATTCTAATATCATTCGATAGGGACCGTGCGCGTTGGAGGGTCTGCCATCTTGTGGCCTGAATCGGAACCATGAACATGTACATTTACACGTCACGTGTTTTCTTGTGCATAGTAGGTTCCGCCATCTTGTGGGCTACCTCGGAACAGTAAACATCACATTTACGCCTCGCGCCAAAAACCTGACGTCTCCTGGGCTGCCTCCTACAGTTCATGCACGCTCCTTATATGCCGTTTTGTTGGAAATGAAATGTCAATTGCTACAATTATGACATATCTAAAAAAACCGGCCAAGTGCAAGTCGGAGTCGCACAGGAAGGGTTCCGTACCATTATCTATAAAAACGGTCACCCATCCAAGTACTGACCCCACCCGACGTTGCTTAACTTCGGTGATTGGATGAGAACCTCGAGATTGGAAAGAAATATTTATTTTATTCTGTTTTTAGTATTTGTTGTTATAGCGGCAACAGATATACATAATCTGTAGAAATTTCAACTGGCTAACTATCACGGTTCATGATATACAGCCTGGTGACAGACGGACGGACGAACAGCGGAGTCTCAGTAATTTGACCCTTTGGGTATGGAACCCTAAAAAACTACGAATGCGTGACATGCGTGAAAAAAGTTTTCATTAACCGCCATTTGACGATGATGAATATGTTTTGTTGTTTTTAAAGTAAACATTGGAAAAGGTGCGTGTAAAATGAGCGATAAAAATATTTCGGTGACGCCACCACATATCCGCGAGTTCCGCCAAGAGAACAAAGATGCTCAACGTTGGCTGTAATTTGGGTTAATGAATATATCATAGAAAGTTTATAATATGTGTGTAGATAAAATAGTGTATGTAACTGTACATAAGTAGGCAAAAACACACGTATGATCTTTTTAAGAAACTCACTTCGTTTCTTAAAACCACACTCGTGTATTTTAATGCCTTTCATTATGTAGCAGTGACATAAATTACTATAATAATACAGTGTCTAAAGCCAATGCGGGCAAACATTTAAACGGTGGTTAGCATAGGATATATGAAGTATAATATTGAGATACATTTTGCTTACAAATACAAGTAAACTAAAATATTAACCATACAAATGAATTCGACCCGCAATGTAAAGCAACACAAGAGTTATAAGATACGAGCTTTTTAAAGTAACTGTCAATACTTGATGGCAGTTACAATAACTACGGAACCCTAAAAAGCTCGTATCTCGTCATATCATGTTATTGTTATGACTCTTAATGTTTGCAGTACATTGCTGCACGGTAAATTTACAAATATTAATTACGTCACAATGAAATGTAACTTAAAAAACTTCTTAATTACACAGTATATTAATGTTGAGCCAAAAAACAATCGTGTTATTGTTAAAAATATTAAAGTTTACACAAAAACAATAAAGGGGAACCTACATCAGGTGAATATGCCAGGTCACCCATTAAATTTCTCCCCTACTGATGTTTCGATTTGATACGTTACTTTCATAACGTTGAACACAAATAGCCATAACTTTACTAAAATGAGGGGATATATCTAACGCACCCTGAAAATGTAATTAAGGTACGAGTATGCAAGTGATTCACCCAACCGCTTAGGTTTATAAGTTACCGATAGATCCATATTCTATACATGATATGTCGTTGATCTGTATACGTATACGTGTACCTACTTTTAGAACTCAATAACGTTTATGCTGTTTCTACAACAAGAACATACATAAGAATGAAACAAAACATTCACTTACCTCTTCTAATATCGGGCAACTTTTATAGCGAGATTTTTTGATTGCCAGCTCCCACCATGGCACCGGTGGTTTGGAACGCAAGATGGTTTGACACCCAACTTTGGGATCGTGTGATTCATACAGTGTGTCGAGAGTTCTAGAAGAGGGCCGAGATTTTGACTCCTCATCATCGTCTGCCGGTATTCCAGTTACACATTCACAACACTTATGAGGTCTCCGAATAACAGTATGAGGTCTGTAGTCGGCACTGAACGAATGTCTATAGTTTAGTCGCTTATTGTTAAACCCGCTAGTTTCACTAACCGACCTCTTAAATCCATTCCTATTACTTTGTAAAGGCATTCTTGGAATTTGATGCACTTCATTTAGGATACTAGGTTCATCGAGTAAACTGACATTATCTCCCGTGAGAGGCGTATTCGGTTCCGAATGATAACCCATTTTATTACGTTGTAAACTACCATAAAATGGATTTTCTTTGATATTACTAGTTCTCAGATCAATCGACTTTGGCCTTCGTAAATTAAGCGTAGCAAATTTTTGGGGAGATCGATGAAATTTTGATTTGTTAGGCAAATCTTTGAGAACATCTTCTGTGTCCGTAGATGGTATCGTGGAATTGTCACTGTAGCTAGATATAGGCCTGTCGTTATCGGTGAGATACGAGGACGATTCTGAGCAATTATCACGGTCGCTATGGCTTCTTCTACAGTCAACGGAAGAGCCAGTAGTGTCAGTGCGCAAGGAATGCTGCTCTGCGCCGTCTTGGTTAGCGGAGTGCCGCCTGTAAGACTGCCGATTGCCGTTATTTAAGCTCGCGATACCAATTTTTTCACCACTGCTTATGTCCTGCTCTGTCGTATAATCTAAGCTTTTCAGACGCCCTCGTGGCTTGATGTCTATAGAATCGTAATGAACTTCTTGTTGCCCGTTCGCATATTTCACTGGAGAATTTCTCTTTGGAATCTGAAGGTTCGCTCTATCATAAACAGGCTCAGAAAAACTAAGCCGTGAAGTTTTATCCAATACAATATTAGCAGCCCCATTACTTGAATCGTATTGTACACCAACGTTACAATCTAGAAAACTATTTTTGTTGGGGGTCCTTTGAAGCGTAAAGTACTCTGAGTGGCGCTGAGGTAGATTAACAGTTTGATTTGGTTCTACTAGGTTCCTTATTTTAATTCGGCTTCTAGGTGCGCGAATAGTAGCAAATCCATCATGTATCGGGGAGCCATGATAAGTAGCAGAGGTAGTCACCGCCATGGTCAGCTCGTCTTACGCACTGTTAAATGCATTCTTGCTAATCAACATGTCGTGGTACTTTAGAATAAACGTTTTAAACTAATATAATGTTTATAGATAGGGACGTCTTATGCACGGCGCGATCAGGCCTAGAAAGCGGAAAATTGTAAAATACTCCTTTAAGTCTTCATTGCCTTGCACGTGGCGAGCCTTCACGTTTAGCTGTAGGTTTTGCGAAATGGAAAACAATGATGGTACAACGTGATATGAGGGTTTCTTTAAAAGTCACATTTCATTTGCCGTAACAATTTCAATGTTTATCGTAACGAAATCGTTTTACTCTGTAGGTTTATATAAAAACGCACCACATACTTGTTAAACACATCCCTATTATATTAGAGCTTTAAATAACTACCTACTACTAACTTTTAGTAGCAAAGCGCGGTGCGTGTACGCGTACAATGCGCGAAAAAAAAAGCTCCGTATGTAAAATCCAGCTGTATTGTAGCTTCTTTTTATCATGATTTAAATATCCTTTACAGTACATATAGTACTACTTTATCGCACTAGTACAACGATAATTAGCACATAACGTAATTATGTCGAACATTTAAATGGCCACATGTACTGTAAAACGTTGAAAAGGTAATTCACAACTCGTGTTGATTTAAAACACTCCCTTCAGTCGTGTTTTAATTTATCGCCACTCGTTTCAAATTTCCTATTTTTCACACTTGTGTCGTAATGTACAACGTGTCTGTAAGCGTATAACACAATGCATTCTGAATAAAAATTGTTTATAATCCAGTATAGAACCGATTGCACTCGAGAATTCTGTCGCGACGTAATAGATAATAGCTACGTCTAACATTAAAATAAGTAATTTATGCGAAAATGTAAGTTATAGTATACTAATATAAACTATAAAATAACGATTTTATAATTGAACACGTCTGTACGGTTTAAGCTTGTAAGCTACTAGTTGGCACATCGCAAGCATCCGGTCGCCGTGTAGACGCGTACCTAAGCATTGCACTCACACATAGTTTATTTTGTATAAGCATTACTAATTTGTGGAGTTAATGAAAAAATAAGCCAGTTTGGGGGCTACAGGCCACTCCTTCGTGTTTGAGAAGAGGCCGGAATTATTCTTCTCAGGAATTGTTTTATAATGAATTTATATTTATTGTATTTTATTATAGTATACCTTAGATTAGTGAGTAGGCCCAAGCCGAATAGTTTACGTATTTGATATTAGCTTACTATACAAGTAAGTACATATAGTATACCCCATTTCATTTACCATGGCGGGATTCTACTTGAGACGGTCATTAGGCGTAAACAATACGAGTAGTGGCAACAAAAGATACCATTTTTTTTTGCGGAGTCGTCTTACATGTAACTTTCCAGTTTTGATCCTTTTGTGTTATTATTTGACAGTCATGTCAAACTGATAAAAATATTTCAAAACTAATTGTTGTTGGAATTGTAGGGACTGCAACCTATTCCTACATTCGATCTATATGTTACTTTTGAGTCTTTTGACGTGATAACGTCTTATATATTGATGAACACTGGTAGCATGCACGAAAAAGTGTCATGTTGTGGACAGATCTCCATGGTAACGTTACGACCACGTTGCGGATAGATCTCCATGGTAACTTCTTTTTTGTCTTATACAAAATAATGATAATTCAGTGATAATAATTTAATTTAATTCATAAATAAAAGTATGCAATTTTTCATCAATGTTTTCTTATGACGTTATCAGACTTTACAGACAACCATTTTTTTATTATACGCAAAAAATGAATAAAACAATTTAAGTAAGTGTTTTAACTGTCTAGACGACTTTTATTATTGATTTTTTTTACCTTTAACATAAGTATTTATATACCCAAGTAGTATCAAGTATCAATATCGTTTAACACGACATTACTTCACTGCAGGTAATACCACCACATGCTGACTTTGAAGAGCAGAGCTCGTAAAGCAATTGTTTTGTGCATTTTCAAGTGGAATCGCGCCATGGTATATGAAATGGGGTATACCTTACCTACGCTCAGTAGTAATTTAGGCAACTTACACTGTAATATATTTTTAAGTTGTTTTTTTTTTGTAAATTACCCACATTATGTAATTTAATCATTATATCTAAGTGGTAGTGGCGTCGGGCGCTAATCATACGTTCTTTACAAACAATGGATATTGGGTAGGTCTTGTTGTTATACGGGTTGAGTTATAAATTGTAAAAAGGGCAAAGCTGCCGTCAATCGGGCCGGGCGTCTCGGCGCAGGGGCAGGGGCAGACCCTTGGTTGTTCCTTTCAAACACGTTTCAAACTTTCGACTAGCTATTTATAATAGTTTTACCATTATAAGAAGGGTGAATCGCTTTCTAGTCACATAATTTATTATACGTAATACAGAAATGCATGTTGCATGTTGAAAAACTGCCCATGCAAAATGTAAAATAAACCAATATGGTGAATTTAGGTATTCTACGAACTTTTCTCACGTGTTCGTAATTATCGACCAAATTAGAGAAAAAAGGCATAACGACATACTAATAAGCCTGCACCTGCAGCACAATGCGTCCCTTTGAGAGCCATAGGTTGCAATAGAGAGTGAGATGCACGAAATGTTTATACTGTCTGTCTCCCTCCCACTAACGCAGTGCACGCGGCTCGGCCGTATCAACGACCTTTACGTACAGACCGTAGTACCGAGTGTGCAGCACAATATTTTCGTTTCACGGCCATTTCGTAACATTTCAATGTTCCCATGTTCATGCTGATTGACGTAATGTAAATAAACTTGAAATGCTTGAACATCTTCGATTGTTCTGTGGGCTAAATGACCGCTTGTATAAGTTATGACAATATAATATTGACATATTTTGTAGAGTTGTATTTCATGCAAATAATTTACGTTAGGAAAATGCAGATATGTATTTATTTAATAGGGTCGTAAATTTATTATAGTTTATATTTTCCGTGGCAATCGCAATATACATTGATATAGATATTCTTATTTCTGATATTCTAAGTTTAGAGATTAGACTGTAATAAATATAAATAATGTAAAATAATTATCTTTAACATTAATGGTTTTTGAAAAATATTATTACACATATTCAAGGTTTTTGTTATGTGTTTCCAAATCAAAACTAATTGATTAAATTATGACCTAATTTAAAAAAAAGAGCTGTTTTCATCTAAATACCTAAGTATTTTGATCGAAGAATCAAAAATCTGATGCGCAATAAATATAGCTATTAATTTAACTTTAATAAAAATAGAATATATATTTAACATAAACATATTACTTGTCTTAAAACATTTTTTCTGGCTAAATCACGCTAGCATCAACATCAAGTTCAAAACCGACACGTGTTTCAAAGAGATCGTGACCCTAACGGTTTCTATGTCTCATCTTATTGTTGTCGGTTCCGTCGATCATGCGTATGCACATGTGTGAGCTACTATCGTTTAGCGAACTAATTACACTGTACCTACTTAAATCAAGCGCCGCAGGTACCGTACGATACGATAACATAAAGCGCAGCAATTTTAGTCTTAATGAGCTAAATAAGCCCAAAGCGATGAAGAATCGGTCATTGCTCAATGTACTTCTTGCATAGCTTATATGGTGCGCTTTAAATACTCGCAATTGTTTTGGCGCTTAGGCTTGCACCTAGAGGAGACGTTATGTAAGGATTATTGTGATTTTTTTCATCAGACCCAATTATCAATGCGAACCATACTAGTTGTTAAACGATTAGAAGCCCATTTGCCTAAAAGCAGTGAAATGTGTGCCTTGGCCCTTCTTTTTTACCACCAGAAACTAAGTAATAAAATAACAAATTTAACTTTTCTTAGGAGTACGCAATGGAGATATATATTAGCGAGCGGGCGTATGTTCATGAGTACTTTTTAATAATTTTTCCGGTCACATAATGTAGGTAGGTACCTAGGTGAGGTTCAACATAATTCTAGAATATTGCCGCCCACATTGCACACCCAATTAACAATGCAAATAACGATGATCTCAACGTAATTGATTATAATTCCGTGTGGTCAGTCCACGTGAGATGATTTTATTTACATCACCTAAGTATAGTATACAGTATACACCTACTTTGACCCTTGTTATATTCTACGCACGTCGTCTATTCATGTATCACAGAAAATAACAAAATACGGCAATATATTAATTATGTTCCTTACTGTTTTTTTTAAATTCACATATCATGAGAATACGAAATCAAGATTGAAGTCCTTGGAAGTAACATCATATGAACATTATACATGTTACATACATATGTATTAATTATGTCTTTGAATAAAAGGCGTGCCAATTAACGTAGAGTTATTTGATGTAAAGGGATCGCGGTTGAGCAACATTTTAAGTCTGTAGGATCAAGGGGAGCATCTGTTGTGCACATGGCCCGCTTCCACCTATATAGCTGTACAAGAGCGCACTTGATGGGATATGGGATAGATATTCGATACGACTCCGAGGTAAAACATGAAGCTGCGGCATCTGCTCAATCCTTATAATTACCCAAAATGCGGTCAAGGAGCTGCTTGATTGAGGTGACTGAACAACTGTCGTGACAGTACGTATACAGTTAGTAAAGCAGGTTAACTGAACAACTACATTGTTTGGAAATTTTATCGTGTAACGAAATATGGCGCAGATTCCGAACATTAGACAGTAAGTTTGACCCGATCCGCCTTATCGTGTTCTCATTAGCATAAATTGTAGATTTCTATACAATAAAGCTATGAGACTGTTCAACTGAAATGTCAATGAGATAAAATGTTGTCCATCGGTATATATAATGAAGAATGTGGATGTGATGGTAGCCGGAATTGTAAACGAATAAAGATGATGTGGATTCGATAGTTCCAATCATGTCGGTTATAAACATGCGAATAGCTAAGTGGGTTGGGCGCATTGTATTTGACTCTATTCACATACGTCACGTCAAAAGCCAGCACTGTTTTAAGGGCACTCACGTGACCTCCGACTTCTCTTTGCTATTGTCATGCTAATGCAGGCCACTGTTACCGATCAACTGTGACACAGACACACTATGTAGTAATAATCAGCCAAGTATTAGTAAGCGCAACAGGGTTTATCTCATGTAGTGAGGGGCAGTAAATACAGAAAAATATGGAGCAGTATGCACTTTTGTTTCAGGAGACTCAGCTTGGCACGATTGTTCCTTGGATAATACTTAAGGAATGAGAAGTACTTATTCAAAAGTTTATATTACGGCACGTTTATATGATTCTAGTTTGAGTGATCTTACGTCTAACGTTCGTTCGTTACGTTCGTATGTCTAACATTCGCTGATTCATTACTGTATTACCATATAAAAAAAAGAAATATGATTGTATAAACTCTTTTTGATTGTAAAAAATCATATCCTAAATCAAGCAACGACATTTAACCGTACAAGGTCTTCAGTTGAATCATATAGGCACCTTTCTACAGGTGGTCTTACAACGTACGTTATCGCCTGTTATTTCAGGTGAGTCAGGCGCGACCACCTCGTGTGTCTGGCTCAGCAAAGTTTATCGTTTACTGCAACCTTAGTCCCGGCTATCTCTGTTTAAGTACAGTAGCTGATGCTTCCTGACTAGATAGGATGCTCCCTTGTAGAGCTTCCTTCCGTACTTAACAATTGATCTCTTCAAGCATAAAGGATAGAACCACTTAAGCGCGTTTAAGTAGTCGTATATCTTTTTATGGTATGGTTAGAATAGATAGAAGTGTAATTAATAATAATGTATTCTACTTTTTATTGATATATTGTAGCGCAAACGGAACTCTACGTTTTTGAAAATGTTATTTCTATTATAAAAATTATGACACCCAATTTTTTTACAAAATTTTATATATTATCTGTATGTTAAGAATGTTAGTTATAGTTTTTTTCGTATTAAGCCCAGGCCCACATACCGAGATTTCTTTAAAAGGGAACCATGTTTCGGTTTATATAACACAATGACAGACTCGCCCACATCCGTTAATTTGGATGCCTACTGTTCAAGATTCCGGGCAGTGAGCACGAGATGATTAACTACATAATATAGTGTATGACATGAGAATCGCTACTCCTGTCAAGGTCGACCCGCAAGTTGCCGGTGACGCAACACTTGCCCGGCGTGTTTTGTATCAAAAGCGATAAATCTTGAACTGAGGTCAAAAATGGTTAACGCGCACGTACGGATAGGATCGATAATGTCCTCCCGAAGATACGTTATTTAATTTATTACCGATCCTACAGTATGACTGCCGACGTATGAAAGTTAATAAAACAATGATTAGAGCTCATTATTGTATAATAGCTACAAGACATAAGTAATAAAATAATTTCAATTTGAGTGACGTTAAATGGAAGATGATGCTTCCTTCATTAACGGTTTATTGGCAATGTGCAAGATACGAAATTTAGGATAGGAAGATATTGAATTCGACTTCTCGTCTAGATACATATCCCAACAAAAACATATGTAAATGTGAAATGAGATCTATATGGGTGCCAAGTTTTGTGCTGTGTAGAAAATCCTGAAATTATGAAAGGATTGCACTTGGCTAGTTTTTACCACAGGTTTTTAGAAAAGTAACATGGACAAATATACGTAAAAACTAGCCAAGACAAATCCTTTAAAATTACAGGATTTTCTACACAGCACAGAACTTGACACCCATATAGATCTAAGAATTGAGATCTTGTCGGCGATCAAAAACGACACATATTTTTACACTACACATACATACATTTTACTATTTTAACATTGTTAAGTAAATATTCTTTATTGTGCATCATAGCACCCATACAGTTAAAAATATACAGAAAATAAAATTCAGGTAAAAGCTAGGTTACAACAGGCGGTCTTATCACTAAGAAGCGATTCCTTCCAAACAGCCCTTGGACATTGGCGTATTGAATTGAGCTTCGAAAAGTGTTCACCTAAAATATCTGGAGAGCAACATAATATAGTGTTTTAAACAAATACTGCGCTGCACCCAAAGCTAACAGGGCTAGATGTGAATGAAGCAATTCGCAGTGACAGTACAGTAGCATATTAGAGTCAGACCAAGCTAAGTTTGCAGCGATTTTGATAGGCCAGGTGGAGCAATTGTAAAGTAAACGGCATAATTTCATAGAAGTTTGACGTTTAAAATAACATTTGCATCGTCTGGGCTATCAAAATCGCTGCCAACTTAGCTTGGTCTGACTTTAGTTGATATTAGAGATCAAGAATGAAATCGTCCCGTCGCCCACACTAGGACCAAAGGTACTAGTGAATGACCAAGATAGACCAAGACCCTTTTGTTATTACACCTATTTGTAACCAATAGGTTTATACTTAGTTAGGCCAACTGATTTCCCCAGACATAAAGCCGATATTGAGTGTTGCTGAATTATTTTGAGCATTCTCCAAGTCCTTCAAGCATCACCATAGCATATAATATAACCTTCCATTCATGGCCAAGTAGGAATGCCACATAATGCCCATGCATTGTGCGGATTTGAAACTTCCCGTATAATTTTTGAATTTTGCTTCTGAAACAAATTGGCTCAGAATGCTTTTTTTTTAAACTAATGTTACGATTTCGAGGCTTAAGGCGGAAGCGGAATGGCATAAAAATTAGAATAAAATACTTTCGCTTTGCTGTGTTGTGAACAAATGAGTAGCTTTCGCTGCGATTCCAGGATTGAGTTTTGTATTTGAAATAAAACAATAAAATGAATCACATGACTTTGTTAATGGACATACTTTGTCAATCAATGTCAAGAAAGAAGTACCCATTAACATAAGATAAAAATAACACGAAGTGTGTGTATGTTTGTAATCGATGGACACAGATCAAACACCGATCCATCAAAAGATTTCTATCCTTTTTCCGCACGTAGCACATGTTGCTTCAGTTATAAGTGTTATAACTGCTCTTAACGGATACAACGAATTATACTCCATCCTTATAATTTATTTTTCCGACCTCTGTTCTTTTTGCTATATAACTGGTTTGCGTTTCCGATATCGATTGCTAGTATGTTCGTTCGCGTTCCAGTTGATTTAATATGCAAATCTTATATCGAATTTCCTATCAAAGTATTTAAAGGCAAACACACGACAAAAATAAAGTGGTAATACATTAATTTTACATTTCTCCAGCCTGCTAGCCTAGTCGCTAGTGACCCTTCCTATGATGCAGGAGGTCCCGGGTTCGATCCCGGTCAGGGTTTTTAATGGTGTTTATTATGACTATATAGGTATGTGCCTGGGTGGTGGATATTACCTATGTATAGTACAAGCTTTGCTTTTATGATGCCAAGTCAATCTGTGTAAGATTGTCCCCCAAATACCTATTTATTCTTTATATTTACTAAACACTCTTGTGGTTTGGTCACTTACAGGCAGCTAGAGCTAAAATTCTAACTCTGACACCTGTTCGCTTTGAATATGTTTTAAGGAACATTTTACGAGTTCGTTGTCTTTGTACTATAAACAAATGAACTATTCTAATTCTAACCCAAAGGCCAGGCTGGATAACCATAAACTTTTTGTTTGCCTAATAGGTCGTTAAGCCTGCGACTAAAACGTTTAGTAGATAGTACCTTCATGCTTATCGTCGCCGAACCTTAGTTGACTACGCTATTTATAAATATGAATACCTTATTTACAAATGTGTTTATAAAGTAAACATGAATGTTATTGCTCGATGATGTAGGCTATTGGGCATTAAGTAATGCCACAGGGCGCTAGAGATCCCCTGGCCCGTCTCCACATGAATTAACCTCAATTGAGAGTGCCGAGGAGGCGCTTCGCTGATTGAAGACAGTCCACTATAACAGCCAGTGAACGACCCTCCCAGTCTTCCTGCCTCTTCAATAAACGAGCGAAATTTACTATGCAACAATGTCCCATTTGTTTGAAGTTTTATTTCAGAAACCGCTATTACAATCAGTTACGTCGGCATCTACACAGTAGATATTTATGTGTGTGGGTTAAAATACCGAGATACGATTCAAAATATCGATAGATAAAAGATTATAGCTAAAGATAACGTAAGTGTCATTTGTAACAAAGACAACACACTTCATAGTAAAGATCGATTGACTCAACTGGACGTTTAAACTTATACGTTTACAAACATCTTAGTTCTAGGGAGTAATGAAGCCATAATGGTACTATGATTTATGTGCCAAGTTACAGTAAATCTTTCTTTATGTACCATCCGGTGTAAGCAAAGAGGTGCTTTGAACCTCGCCCTTACATGAGCTTTCTCAGAACATCTTGTTAACATATTCGTATGTGCATCAACTAAGTTCAAAGATGTCACACAATACATATGTGTGTGCAGTACGCCTGAACGTTTCGTACCTACATTCAATTTATTGTTTTGAAAATACAAAACGCTCAATTGCATTCTGATTCTCGTTGGCATGTTTACGTGCATATCCCTGGTTTTATTTAAGATAAATTATGTACATAAGTATTCGGAAGAGGAGCTTGGAGCAACAATGTTGCGTAAATAGGCCGCGACCCGCAGCCGTCGCGCGGTGACAACTACTGGAGCCCAAGCTATACGCTAACCACAAGACGCATAGGTATATTTTACCTTGCCTTACATACAAGGCAAAGCTATTTATCTACTGAAATTATTATATAGTATTAGGTAATAATCGTAAAAATCGATTGAAAAAAACGTAATTACTTTTAAACGATGCTCGTATCTATTACCAAGCTCTAAACGATGAAAAGAACTAAACCTGAAGGAAAATGCTAATATGGGTAAGTACTTACGTCCTTATTATTTTAAACAACCATACATTAAAAATTAAAGCTTATGTTATCTAATTACCTATGTCTTTTTGATGCGTATAATAACTTGAAAAGAAAAGGCGGAATATGATAATGTCATAAAACACATCAAACGAGGCTGGTATCAAACAGTTTGACCCCAAATAAAACCAGATCCGCCCATAAACAGTTCTCAACTGTTTGATGTTTGCTTTTATCGCCAGTTCGGATTCGTGCAGTACTCGTTGACTATTGGCAAGTTTCACCAGCGCCCCGTTCCCATGAATCCAACCCATTTCAAAGAGTGTCGTCGTTACAACATTAATCGCATGCCAAGCGAATTTTTAATAGTAAACTCAACAAGAGATGTTTTCTCACTGTTCCCAGCTTCCTCAGGGCAATAGCTTTGGTAATCGCGAGTATATTGTCCGGCTCCGAACAGGAAAGACTGCCAATAATAGGCTCAAAGGAACAGTAAAAAAAGGGGACGCGGTTACCTGCTCCCGAAAGCTAACACGCATCGTACTGAAGTTTTAAAGTATGTTACTAAGTTTGCGGTATAGAGCAGAATGCGCAATTTGTGCCTGATGTTTGTTTATGTATTACCTATAATATCACAAACATATTTGTTTGTTATAGTTATTGTTTAATATCATAGACATTGCTCTTAAACCATCACTGTTTTCCACGCCAAAAATAGGACACAAAACATACAATTATTTTTCAATTTTTTCATAGATCCTACAATTGATCAAATACTTTGTACGGCAACAGAAACACCCGGATGTCTTGGTAACAAAACAACAAATTACAAGAGACGTGTTTTGCTCACATATGTAGAGCTTTAAAAAAAACGTTAAAAGCGCATGTTTCTAAAAACCTAAGTACCAAAACTCGCGGCAAGGCATTGAATAACTTCACTTGAACGAATACATCACTTGTTAATATTCAAGAAATAAGTTTTTAAAGTAGTAAAGGGTCACTGAAGTCAGCGAGAGCGCGATGCGAACCGCGATAGAGGCGACGCGCGCACGTCCGTCCTCCGCCAAAGGTGGATGCACACTGGCCTGTGTTGACTAATGTTATATTGCTGCCCTGGTGAGTGACTACATTGAATAAAACGGAGTCACGGAACTGAACCAAGCCCCAAGGAACCCGGATCACCAGTTATTGTACTAGTACATATTCTATTGGTTATTTATGGGGAATAAATATCGGGAGTAAAGTGTAGTGACAAAGATAGCTATGGAAATGAATATGGTTTTTCTTAATACTGATTTTTACATTATGTTATTACCTGCAGTTTTTATTATAGGTCGTGAATATTTTACTACTTTGAGACTTTACATTCGTCTAAGTTACTTTTAGGCCAATCTAATTAGATTATTTTCGGCAGCACGCTGGAAATCGTTCATTTGGTGCGGTGGTGGTCATTAGATGCGAGTAATCCGAGTTTGCGCAATCCAAGGAGGTGTGCATACACTTTTTTCAGTTTTATGCTTGTAGCTCGAAAACGGTAAGTCCGACGGAAAATATCATTCCGTTTAATATTAAAGAGGGAGTTAAATTCTGTGTTGAATGAGCATCTAAAATTTCAAATCAAAAGTTGAAAACCGGGAAAATTTCTCATTTAATCATAAACTTAAACAAAATAGGTTTAAGTTTTATTATATATTAAGAAAGTCTCTAGTGTCTGATCCACCAAACTTTACAGCCCTTGCTGGTAGTGCCATTGTAATTGATGGCGGATTCCTTCTATTTCGAGAGTCTCCCAAGGCTTCTAAAATTTATGCACACCTGGGATTGCGCAAACTCAGATTATACGCATTCTGGAGTTCTGGACCAAATGAAGGTATTAAAACGATTTCCAGCTTAATTAAATTCCTCAAAACACTTGTAAATCTAATTTGATTGGACTATTTGTAATCAGACACTTAAATTCGATTCCCACCGAACGGGCCGAGTCGGAGTGCATTTCACACTTGTACAGCCGCGAGCCGGTCGGCTCCTCGCGGACGCGGACGGCTGCGGTCGCTCGCCATCACTTCTACCATACATAATGTACAGGCACATTGAAAACGCGCTCCGGCGCGGCCCAACTCCAGCCAGCCAGTCGGTGGGAATCATACATTAATATTTCTTTCAGTAATTGTTTATTCTTTAGGATTCAATTCACTGAAAAATTGTCAGATGCACATACTTTATTAAATTTTCAAATACTTACAAACGGTGCCTCGATTGCCTTTTATCTCGGGAACGCGTGAGGATATCGAGTTGAAATGAAATCCATATACATACTCAATAACTCAGTGCTAAAGTCCCTTAAAGCTATGGAAAAATCAAACCTCTAAGTTAAATAAAGCTACGGCCGTTTAAATCGCAAAAAAGTATATTTCGAATTTTCGACACTCTCGAGGGAAATTTATAGGGTACTTCCCTTTGACCTATAACATAACTATGAAATTTGGCAAGTAAGATATACACTACAGATACAGTGGAGCAGCTTAACAAAAAAACGTAGTTTCAGTCCTGATGAAGAAAGAGCGGGCACACTATCGCGGCACTTGTTACGCAAGCACTCGGGATTTATGGGCCACGCTCGAGTTACACTTGATAACGGTCACACAAGACAAGAGCGTTATGTTTGTGGTGTAAACAAAGGATCATATCAATTATACAAGATGTTCAACAGGTCTGGGGATATCCTAGTTGAAATTGGGCATTTTAGAAATTTTTGAACATACACGTGCAACCTGAAAGTGACAACCGTGAACATTCCACCGATGAAGGATGGTGTTAAAAGCTTGAGGAGTTCATTTTGAGCACCTGGCCCGTGGAGCAAATTTACAATAGGGCCAAGAAGGGTCATAGGCCGGGCGGCATCCTGTGCGTCCCCTATATCTAAGTCCTAAAGTAATATATTATGACACTGCCAGGCCCGCTTTTGATGTGTACTAAACCGAAGTTTTGAGAAGGATATTCTTTATATTGTTGTATTGATTGACAAGTTTGACAACCGACGAGTATGAAGGAAGCACTAATCGATAAAATATAGAGAGGTTGTATTTTCCTAGGATAGGAGAAGCCTGGGCACAAAGATATGTCTCAGCAGTTAAACATCTGGATATTGGATAGAACTAAATATACTAATGACTAAAAAATAAACTATCAATAAATAAAACTAAACCTAAACTAACCTATAAAAACTAGACTATACTAATACATAAGATTCGTCTAAGCCAACTCTGAACCGCCAGTGAAGGAACAAAGTGAAGTAATTAATGTCATATTTTCATAGAAAATTTACGGGTATGGTGGCCATACCACACTCTACTGTGTCTGCGAAGTCTGTGGAGTGCAGAGTTAGCTAGTTCGACCCTAACTAAATGTAAATTTTACATTAAGTATTTTAGATTCGAACTCACCCGTAGCATAACTAAAGCACAGACGCTTTCCATATATATTTTCTTACATTGACCCGCCTGTTGCTATCTTTAATGCACGAGTATAATTATATTGCTGTCAACCTCGCACAGTGACAACCGGCATCATGGGCGCGACATCAAGATAGCAACGGGTCAATGTACGAAAATTTATATGGAAAGCGTCTCTGCTTTAGCTACAATGTGAATAAGGCCGAAACAAAATTAAAATACATTATATGCTATGTAGTTCCTACTTCTTCTTAGAGCTTTTCCGATGTAATAGGAGTCCGGAGCAATCTAGTTCTATTAATTGACACAAGGCAAAAGTTTCTAACAAAAGAGAAGCCAGCAAGCAGCAAAAGTTCATGTTTAGATCGGTTTCCTCACAGTAATTTTCGTTGTAGGTAAATACATTCCTAGAAACTTATTGAAATTAAAGCGGGAACGAACCCATGATCTCCGATTTGAAAGCCACACGCTCTTAGTTAATATTAGAATAAATATTTTCACAAATATATTTTAGTACTTCGCAACAAGTAAGAAACCGCTGGATACGATTAGGCATTGGCAATGCATTTACACCGAGCGCCCCTTGTTGCTAATCTTGGCGGACCGCCAAGCACGCTTCTGTGAGGTGGTTGAAGCACACAACAATGCTTAGGTACACTTTGTTGGTGGTTGACCAATAACAAACTCAATGCACGTAGCTATAAAAATAATATCTGTATGAAAATGATGACATGAACTTTTGGATATTTAATACCTAAGACTGTGTGTGTCAGTGAAATACAAATATCAGTACATAAACAGCCAAAGTCACGATACGCGGCGGAACAGGAGTGATACAAATAAACTGTTAGTGCAGCATATTCCTGAGCGCAATATGTTGTAGATAGGTATTTTGCTGTTCTAAAGGAGTTGGCGGTCATAAACAAAAAATAAACAACATGTTTTGGTTCATTCACTCGACACCCACACGGTACACGTACGTCTATCACCTATAATGTGCGATAAGTATTTGATGTGATATATCGTAAATCAAAATCAACTTAATCAAGGTTATTAATATACTAAGGAACGGTAACTACCTATGTTATATGAATCAGCACAAATCAACTAACCTTAATAGTGTAACAATAAGCTAAGATGGGGCAGGAGCGATCGATGCATCAAATTAAATCGCCATTGAAACCAATTGGTGGCTCGTTTGTAACCACCGAACGTTTGTTACGACGCATTTGATGCTAATGTTCTGTCGGAGAGAAACGCAAAAACTCGTATCGACAGCCAACGCTCCGAGCTATTTAACCGCAGCAATTAATACTAACAGTAATTACTATCGGTTCCTTTTACCGCCTCGGACATAACGGAAATACTGATTCACCTTATCGATAAAATGAAATTACGGTTTTCATATAAAGCACGTAGCTCGAGCGACGATTTCATGACGTGGAAAAGCTTTGGTAATCGAAAGTTGCATCGTACAATGATAGCATCGAAACAACAGTGCTTTGTTAACGACTACAAATGTTGAAAACTATATAGGTACAAAGCCGAAGGCAAGAACGATGAATGTGCGTGCTCTCCGTTGAATTATTTATGCCGCGATGCTTTACCGACCAGTAAATTAGGAGAACAAAAACAACTATCCGGCAAGCTTTCATTGAAAAGTCCACTTTTTCTTAGTCCGGGCGAATTTAATGAGTAAGACATTAAAACATGTTGCAGTATACCGTTAATTCCCGAAACTCTAACCTCAAGGTGCTCTTGCATGGAAGATTTAAAACAATATATTATTGTTTAGCAAGGATAACACTAGATACCACCATGATGTTAATATTATCAGTTTTACTGAATGTTTTACTATTCATATTGCAGTAAAAGCACCATTAGATTCTACCTTTCCGTTGTGATCAAGTTAATGTTTACTTATATTAACTTCAAAGTAAATATGGCGCTACTTTACCGCACTAGTGTGATAATTAGCACATTAAGTATCTATGTCGAAAATTTAATGTAAAATTTAATTCGAAACAGTTATAATTGTACAACCACGTGAATGCACTTGCTTGTGTGTTAGTTGCTATATATCATACCTTACGTAGATTAATTGTCGTAGCGTTATAAATCAAAGTAGGAATTATCATCATCAATTAGAAAAATTAGCATTTAATGAGTCTTACTAGGCCAACGGTCACTATTTCACTACTCCATCGTACAGTGTACCGAGACGCAGCCTAGTTCTAAAAGTAAACGTTACATAATGTCGATAGCGAATGCTGGCTCCTTTATAAATTATATAAAGCCGGTTTCTGGTTAACATGTGAGGGCAATATCAACGTAGTAATTACGAGTAACGTGTGGCGTCACTTGACATTTACATTTGATTCAACATTCAACGACTACCATCTGGTCCTGTCCTACTCATCGGCGCTTGTAAGTTAGCGAATACTGTAAATTACAGATAAAACGCGGAGGACACATCAAACAGCTTTTAAACATATCAACACCTGGAGGCTAATACAAATACTATCTTAATCTGTAATTGACAGGGCTCGAACTATTAGTGGGTATGACATAAAAATGACGTCGATCTGTACACACGATGATATGGTAATAAGTTTTACAGTTCATATGGTGCTACTTTACCGCACTAGTGTGGTAATTAGCACATGACTGTATAGATGAATTACCCATTTTTTTTTCCCCAATCGTTATATTCCTATTTGCCTTTTTCCCCATATTGTTTAATTTCCAGACGTCATTATCACCAGCATATCATTTCTCACACTTTTTTATTTCCTATCATATTTTTCGCTGTAGGCAATGTTTTACCAATCCGTATCGTTCACATACATTCAAATTACCTGTACAATAAATACCCCATGGTCTTTTTTCGTCACGGGTTTCAATTTCTGCACATAACTTTCCCAAACCTTATTTATTCTAGATATGAAAACTTAACTTAACTTTAACCGTCTTTTGTAAAAAATATGTAATATTTAAGAAGTGGGCTGTATAGATCGTGCCATTCACGAACACGCGTACCAAGACTAGTAATGTTTTTTTTATACTACGTCGGTGGCAAACAAGCATACGGCCCGCCTGATGGTAAGCAGTCTCCGTGCCTATGTACGCCTACAATTTTTTTTTTGGGTAAGTACCTCCTACAATAACCATGTCTGCAATAACTATTTTTTAATAAAGTGAATATTTTCGGAAATAATCTCTCCGAAAGAAAAAATGTGTCGCCCCATTGTCCCTGTATCTATTATTGAACGATGCGTCCAAAAAATATGAAAAATATCGTGAAATTGGGCTCAATAAATACAGGTCCAGCCGTGTTTGAGTTATTCGAAAAGGCTTCCCTTCATAATAAAAAGACGTACAAAGCGCTGCAAAGCTACTGCCTTATGTTTGTAATTTACATGATACTTACCAATAGCCCCCGTTTAGCCTGAGCACTGAGCATAGCCCGACATGCTCTTGGCTGATTTTTACTATATTGCAATGTGTTGAAAAACTAGTTTTAAACGAATAGCTAAATTACCTCCTACGTGAAGTAAGGATTGCTGTACTTGAGATTTTTTGTACGTGAAAAATATATACATATGTAGTTTCAATTGTAAGGCTAGAAAACAAGTATGTCTATTAAGCTTATTATTGCGCTTAGAACTATACAAATACCTAACGCTTAGAACTGCATATGTCATGATAATAATGAGGCTTATCGGTTCTAAGAAGTAATCATTTCAGTCAACTGGCAAAACAATTATACTAAGATAATCTTCGAGGAAAGCTGATGTCGCATAGTATGTATCTTAATACCCATTGCTAAAGAGTTACTTTTTACTATTATTAGATTACCTTAATAGAATTTGGTCCAATGGTTTATTTTTCAATATTTTCTTGTGTATATTTTTTTTGAGTTTCGGACACAAACAAGGTGCACGCGAGTAAACGGAAAAAAAATTAACAACGTATTCCTGAGGTCATAAGAAGGAAAAAAACGTTATACAAATTTAAGTCAATTCCGCCAAAAAAATATGTTCTTGTGTTTTTGTTTTGTATGTTTTTAAACATAATAAGTACATGTTCTTGAAAAAAATATGGATTGATATAAATTGGTAAATTTTTTCGTAAAAACTAGTTTATTCAAAGGGTTCCTTGTAACGTTGATATCTGTCAATAAGGCAGTCTAGACTAGGTCACAGAGTGGCGATACAGCCATCAAAAAGGCGTTATGCAATGAAACACAATAAAAAACATTTTTTTTAAAATTGGTATTAACTCTGAAATTAGGCGAGTTAAAAATAGTTTATATGACATTTTTGTTTCTAAATTTTCCGTTTCCTCGCGGGCACCGTGTATGTTCTAAATAACGTTTTCACGAATCTATCGCATAAAACAACCGTATGAACCTATCGAAATCAACTGATTAATTATGTGATATTGCATATTGGCATTAGCTACAGAATATATGTGACGTACTTAAAATAGCGAGAAACTACCACTATCGTTCATGGAAAATAATTGACCGTTGCATTGAACGACATATCTATAAAGTAACCATTTTCAATAGCCTGTCCAAAGTCCAAACCTAGCCCACGAGCGGTTTTGCTTTCTCGATGAAAAATGTCAGTCAATATCACATACATATCTGTTTCCGGATGCAGGATGTCTGCAGCGGTCGCTGTGTGAAAACGTTTCAAAGCTCGCATAGACTAACTGCAGAAGACTCCGCGTTGCGTTATAAAGCATTTACAAAGGTCTAATATTTGTAAATTACGCTACAGAAAACTGCTAAAATTAGACTAGACCATTTTAAACTACAAGAACCCCTTTGATTTTTAGTGACACCCGATTCTTGAAATTCCACCACATCCATTCCATACTTGAATTAACACCTACGCGACATCGACCAACGTGTAAGAAGACACCCAATACTCAAATACAAAATAAAAGAATAATCCTTCCTTTTGGCATGGACGGCGTCAGTCGGATAATAAGTACGAGAGCGCTCTTGCACGGTGACTTTAAGTAATGCTATAAGAAGCATCTAGTAGGCAAGCGATCCTTGTCCGCTTCACAATGTGACAGTGGCAGTTGGCGACTGGCACACATAGTCGCCACCCGATATGGTATCGGTCGCAGTACCGCCGGCAAATTGCAGTCCAAGGTGCTGCAGCGCTATACTAGAATTGTGGCCGTGCCGACTCGGGTCACACGACCGCTTTGTTTCATTCATTTGACGATAAACCTACGTCTAGTAATGGATATGGACTTCGTTTTAGCGACATGGCTAATTCGCGTTTAATTTTAAGTGCACTTAAGAGGGAAGAATAGCTTTTTGAATCTAGCGAAATAACGGTAATTTTTCTATGAAATTCCATTTCGGGAGAAAACAGTTTCCACTAACTAAATCTTAACAAATCACTTTGATTTGGATGTCGATCGCTTCAGCATAATATCTCTCGGCATTGTGCATCACGCGCACGCATCGTCATTAATCTCTTTAAATATGAGTAAGTATATACATATACCGCTTCTGGTCACACATTGACATTATTAAATATACTGACAAGTTAGCTTATATCACGGCTTCCTTGTCAATGTCACCCAGTAACACAGTGAAAGCTAAGGAACGAATTCAAACCGACCTACCAGTCAACCGCAATACCTGACACCGCCTAAGTACGAGTACTACCTAATACTAATAAATAATATTAGGTTACATTGTGATACAACAAAACATATTAGTCAACTAAGCGGTAGGCATCTCGTGCTTGGTAAACCTTACAAGGTGACAGAGCAAGAGATTAAATTCTGTCCACACTGAAGTGATCGGGTTTCAACTGACTTTTCTAGTTAATCGGACGTCGTAAGATATTAGCTTCTTTGCAGGACGAGACTAACATTAATACTCTCATACGTATGTTTAAACATAGTCCATAACTTAAATGAAATGCTTTTGTGACAGGTTTAAAAGAAATAATTGTCTAGTAATTTGTTTTCAATGGTTAGAGCAATTATGAGACCGGTCCCGAAATAAGGAGGCAATATTAGTAGGTACTTACGTTTGTTGTGAGCTGAGTAGTCAATGTGTGGACTTTTTCTTTGGCATCGGCGAGCTCTCTCCTCAGCTTCCGTACCTGTCAATGATATATCATTTTTAGTTGCAGTACCTAGTAATATGTATGATAGAAGAAATCTAATACGTCGGGACTTAAAAATGGGGAATGATTTAAAAAATAACGGAATAACGGCTGCGATTATTTCGATTCTATAAATAATTCATATTTTTAAGTTCTTGCGCTATCATCTGTGCGCTCCAAGTATACTCAACTATATTCAGCTCAGTGTTGGTCGAACGTTAATTAGAATTGACCATTTACCATTAAAATTGAACCGTAAACTGTAACCGTCCGTTACGGTTCACGGTTCAATTTGTAATGGTAAATGGTCAATTCTAATTAACGTTCGACCAACACTGATTCAGCTAACAGAAATCAGCTGTACATATAGATTAACAAAAGGTAGTATTGAACCTAAGGTTTACATAGGTTTCAATATAGGTAAAGTCGGTCACAAAATAGACACAACAATCGCTTCTGTCCCTTAAAGGAGGTTATCTTTTATAGCTAAGAGTTTCTATTGTAGCTCGCCGCTTAGAACTCATAAACGTCCCATCTAACACAAAATATACCTGCTGGAACTGTAATTTTAAATTGAGTTTTGGCGAGCAATAATAAGAAAGCGCCTTCAATGGACACTGAGATGAATAGACACGTAAAGTAACAAATTGAATAAGATACAGTTTTTTTAAATCAAGCTAATTAGAAGCTAAGGGTCTGTTTCACGATGTCAAAGTATTGGAAATCTAATTAATAAATAAATTAACTGCCAGATAAAACTTAGCACTTTATCTACCAGTTAAGCTTATTTGAAGATTGTAAAACGCCAAATATGAGTTTATTCGTCAGCGGATCCCTTTGTTTGACATAATTATTGAAAGTCATAATGTAATGATAGTCATATTACCATTAGTCACAACTCTGAAACCGTTAACTTTTTAGAAATTTCCTTAGGTTATCCTATAGATAGGTTAGGTTAAGTTTGTTTTATGGCAATCCTGAAAAGTTACGCGTTTCTAAGAAAATCCAATGACTAACGAAAATGCGGCCAAACAATACATTATGACTTAAAACTTTACGGGAAACAATAGAGACCCATTCGTCAGATATGTGGCAAGTAGCTTAATCAGGACTTGGACATTGTGAAACAGGCCCTAAATGTCGGTTATTATCGACCTATACTATGTTACATTGTATTTCTATAAGTACCAACTACATGTCGAAACAACCAGACATATTGTTAGACACGTCTCTTTTCCGTAAAGGAAGGAAGGAGAACATCGTAAGGCTAAACAGATGAATACATTTACCAAGATATTCAAGTGTGATTGAAGACCCCACACCGCATTAGGTACCGTACTGAGACGCATGAAACGAAGATAATCTAGTACTATGGAGATGTAAAAAAGTACGTATATAGAGTCAGCCCAAGATAAATTGACAGCGATTTTGGCAGCGCAGAGAGTGCAAGTGTCATTTTAAACGTCAAACTTCTATGAAATTATATTTACTTAACACTTGCACAGTATGGGTTATCAAAATCGCTGCCAACTTATCTTGGTCTGACTCTATTTGAGTATCAATGCAGAATGGGTATGTCAGTATTATGGCAGTGGGGCGACACTCCTCCTTTCGGCTTTTCCCGACTTCGTTCGGCTCAGCATTGCTCCGATTTATTAGGGTTGGCACAACTTGACGTCCCTATACGTGCACGACCACAGATAAGATAATGACTTGAATTTTGACATCGCTAAATGGCCGAAAGGGATAGTGCTATACATTAGAAAGGGACAGCTTAATTCGTCCCTGAATCGCTGTCAAACTTCGGTTTTGTAGGAAGTGTCATTTCTGTACGGTAGTACTATTATTTATTCTGTGATTATGGCGCGTTCTATACCTCGTGTGAAATAAAGATAGAGTGTCGTGTGCGCCAGCTCTTACTAAAGCATATCTTTTCCGTTTATTCACCGGTACTTAGATCTCAGATCTGTGACGGTGACTGACGCGTAACGGATTTCAACCGCGTGATCCTTTTACGTTCGCACTGAACGTTGAATTATTTTAACTTATCACACCCGTTTTGGTAGTAAGTATGTGAAGAGAAATATTTACACATGAGAACGGCCCTTGGAACATTTAGATGAAGACGAATAAGTTTTTTTTGCGTCATACCTACTTTTAATTGGGCTATTACCATACTGGATGCGATTCGCACGTCTACCGAGGTGCGAGCGGGATGTGGCTATAATACGCGGATAGCGTTGTCTCGCTCAAACAAACAAACAGAAACGCGTGAATCGCATCCAGTGTGATAACCGCGTTAGAGTGAATTGCTTATTTATTCCATATCTAACCTGACTTTAAAGGGTCAATATTTTATAATAAAAAACCGGTCAAGTGCCTTCCTATGGTATCAAAAATAGCCGTAGAAGTAAAGAGGTGGCATTTCATCTCTTTAATAAGATTGAGAATTTTAGGGAAAAAAAAAACATATCAAAACTCTTTTTTTTTTACTTTCGAAGCAAGAAGCAATTTTCAAAAGTACTCCCTTACCTATAGAATGAATAATGACGTTGATGTGTAATGATTTTTTTTCTCTTTTAGTTACGTACATGTATGCGTCATCACTATCTCTGATCTAGATAGCGGCTTACAAAACACACCCGGTTCCAAATGGCTGTGATATACGGACAGACGGACTGACGGTCAGAAAACGTTGTTCCCCATTTTATATTTTTCTATGCAGTTACCATTGGGTTATTTCTGCGGTCGCATTAATTTCTTTTCTTTTTGGTTACTCGATGTACTTTTTTCCATGCAACATCGATATATATATATATATATATATATATATATATATACGCGTTTTCCATGCAATTTCAACTAGCACTAGTGCGGCCCACATTCGTGCTCGGTGCACGTCTGTGACGTGGATTGCTTCACGTCTTATAACAAAATCTAGTTAAACAGATATAAAATGAGCAATTTATCATAATAAACTGAACACAAAGAAGTGTAAATAATAATAAATATATGACCTCAAAGATTCCAAATTTCAGTTTTTTTTTAACTTTATATTGAAAAAATGGTACCATGCATTTCCGACATTTTCGTGACGTCATAATCACGTATTAAAAGTAAGGTTGTAGGCCTTTATTGTATTTTTTCTGACTTGTATTTGTTTAAGCACTTTAAACTTATTTCTTTAATGAAGATAACAATAATCTTATTATTGTTAATACAAATTCTTTAAAATAATGTTAGTACTTAAAAGTTAAATTCGATTTTACACTTAAAATTATTTCATTTCATTAATTACAGGACAACACACATGATCAGCAATCATCTTTAGGATTGTGTTTGGGCTGTCCCTTGTTCTGCTCAACAGAAACGCTGCTTTTTTGCGCAATATTGCTACAAATAAAATGGGGCCCATATACATTTGATCCTCAATACAACCCTGATCGACCGATACCATTAATAAAAACTTGTAATCTAGCCTATTCCTGTACTTACGTCGTGCGCCTGCCTTTCCTCGGAGCCCGCGCCGGCGGCCAGTGACGACGCAGTCGAAACCAGCGAGGCGGTCGATCCGTGAACTGTTGGAAAACTATTCGGTAAGTTGGAGAACAAGAAACATTCATTAATCTTATATTACAGTGAGTCAGTTGTCAGTTAAAAAAAGCTTGTATGGTACTTATTTGCCTCGTGTGTTCATAGTTTTGAGACGAAAGAAAAACGAAAACTGAAATATATTACCCATCGAAATGCGTCATATTATATTATTAGTTTTAATCACCAACCATAAGTAACAAAAAAAAGTGTATTTCTAGGCTTTTGATACAAGAGTGTTTTATAACAGGTTTTCGTTCGATCGTCTGGTAGTAGGGTATTTGACTACTAGTCAAATCAGTTTCTTTTTTCTAACTCTCAAAACGATTTGCGATTTGGAATTTATATGAAACACTAGCAAATAACGTCACGGTCAAATTACCTTCTCTTTATAGTTCTATAAGAATTAAAGAATAGAAATGGTGTCTAAAAATAACTGCCGTCTAACGTTTCTCTATTTATATTTTGGTGCTTTCTTTCGTGCAGGGTGTTTGATAATTATTTTTTACTGTAAAACACTCTATGGGCACGAGACATTTTTTTACAGAAATATTTTTGTTCCTTATATAATTATTTGATATTTCATCTATTACAGTTTTCTTCTACTTCCGATATTTTCCCGCCAGTAAACATAACTTTTTCATCGTGACATTTAAAGGGTTCCTTAAATGCCACGGTTATTAAACGGCTATAATGAATATAATGATAATATATTATAATGAAAAACACAGAAGTCCATTTTAAATAAACTCAATTTATTATATGTGATTAGTTAAATATCTAAACGTATAGGTACATTTCAGTAATTGAATTATTTGATTTGTCTCAAAACTTATGATCACACTAGGTACGACAAGTGAAAAACATATATGTAAAAAAAAAACAATTAGTTTATCATTTGCTGGATCATAACACCCATCTAAGAACCATCGCTAGTATGTCACAAATCCTACGGTGAAATTGCGTCTGAATCGGCCCTTTTATTTTAGGGATACATGCTAAAAACAATGCTAATTGATTAATGGCATACAAATTTTCATACCTATATACAAGTAACCGTCTAAAATATTTTTTGATTTACATTATTGCCGACTGTACTTTCTCTCCTTTACATGTTTATCAAGTATTTCTCGGAATCTTTTAGTGAGCCTAAACTAAACTCAACGTATTTATGTTTTTCCACCGAAGAGTTCCTTTAGCTATCTTTCAACTGCATTAACAGATCAGCTTCATATTAGCATATTATTATTGCATTGTTATCGGATATACGGGAGTATGTCAAATGTCTGCTCAAACACACACAAGATTTAGATAAAGCAAATAATATACAAAAATCCCCGGTGAAGCTAAATAATATCATACGCCTCTCAGTTTCGACATGACTTTTGAAGTAACATAATCAAATAGTAGTAGTTAGAGTGAATGCCTTATCATTATCAGTAACGAACGTATATTTTCTCATAATATTATCCCTTCGGCCGCGTACGAAACCGGAGGTTCGTAACGTAACCAATTGCGGCAGAAGAAATTACTTACTTTCTACGATACTAGTTGCAACGAAAGATTTTTTTTTACTTAAGCGAAACCGCGTAATTCTTTCGTAACTGGTTTCGAGCGACAACTTTTAAAATTGTTTATGTACTATGCATTAATGGTACATACAATCATAAAAACCAAGCTTAAATACCTATATATCTAAATTAATAAATAACTACACTAAATATAATACTTCATTCGAATGGAGCACCGCGGTTGTACCGGTTCACACCGGGTACAAAGCAAATGTGCCTATCGCATTTGCCGCGTTACGTTACCACGTTAGATGGCGTTGGCCAACCTTTGCACCAGGTACAGTCAGAATCAAATAGATAGCGACAGCCAAATATACCGCAACACGTCCTTATTCCTATAGCCACAAAGGTGTGTTGCGTTCACTAGATCCATTTTGGATCTATAGAGAATGAAGGTATATTTGGCTACCTTGGTTGTCACTATATTTAATTGACGCTACCTGTACGAACCTATTGTAATTTATAACATCATAATGCTGATAAAGTATAATATCAGTTTCACATATTCATATTAAGGATGTTAACGCCAAAGTCGGTATTACTTGCCGTCACTGTAATAAATATGAAAACCGGTCAAGTGCGTGTTAGGCCACGCATAATGGAGGGATCCATAACTTCACCTGATATTTAAAAAGCCACACAATGAGAAGGGCGTATCACATTTCTTGGAGTGAACATTTTCAAAGTACATACATAATCGAAATAATAGTTTGTGTGACTACTACATAATTAAATGCATTAAAATACCAATGTGGGTTTAAGAAATGAACGAAATAAATATCATAAAAGAATCACTCGAGTGTTTTAATGCTTAGTTGTATACAGATACATACACTGCTTCATTTGAACTAACAAAATATGGATTGTGTCGTCCGAAATAAATGATTTTTATTTTTATTTTTATTTTTATTTTTATTTTTATTTTTATTTTTATTTTTTTTATTTTATACACACGCATTAAGCTCTTTCTTAAAAGTTTTTTTTTTATTCAGAGACAAACTAGAGTCGGCTCAAATTGCCTTGCCATATCGTTCGATATCAAGTAACATGCGAGATTTATCAAAAGTGTATTCAATTGACACTTCATTTCGAGTAAAACATCATCTCAACTGACTTTACAAGTACAATTTGTGGTTTTTAACCGCATCATAGAGGCTTTACGAAATGGGTGTAGATAAAACTTTAAAAACCTTAACCTTGTTATAAAAGACTTATCGAATAATGTGCCCCCCTAAAAATATATATTTAATAATTTGGACTTCTAAAATTAGCGGCTCTTAAAACTCTCGGAATTTAATTAAAATACAGCTAATAGTTTTCGAGTAAAATAGCTGTAGCCTACGGACAGACACAGACGGACAGACAGACAGACAAGACAAAACTATACGATTTGTTTTTGCCATTTTGGCAACGGAACCTATAAAAATGCATATTGAAAAATCTCTGCGTTCACTAATTATATTACTAATAGGTATTCAATTGCCAATAATTGATGCTCATTGTGCAATGAATATATTTTTAACAAGTAAATTAGAAAGTTAAATTAGTACTTCAAAATTAAAAACGCTCAATGAAAACTAAATATTATTATGATTTTCATATTCCAATAAAAGAATACTCCACTCGACTTAGTGCCTATGTCGATTTTCATTTTGTTTTTCTATATTTTTGTTCGTTACCTACTTACAATATAGTTCGTGTCATCCACGTAGACGCGCAGATTTGTCAAATCTAACCTTTAATAACATGACGTTACGAGTCGAGGCAGTCTTCGTGAATGACATGATCTTATAGACGGTAAAATCGGGCATACTGAAAATCTATGATATATTTTTATTGCTCTGTAGATAGTTGCTAAAAATACTTGTAAACATCCATAAGCAAACACCATGATATAGCTCTGGTCGCACAAAGCAAATGTTTTTCTTCTGGAGAAGAAACCCTTACAGCCGTTCTGAACAGGCTGGCAGAATATTTTAAGTTTTGGCGACTAATTCCTAGCGCAAGCAAGACGGAGGTAACATGTTTCCATCTGAGCAACCAAATGGCTAACCTACGGTTTATTTCAACGGCGAAAAGCTACGGTATAACCAATGCCCTAAATACCTTGGAGTCACCCTTGATAGGTCACTTACGTACAAGGAGCATCTCACCAAACTCTCACTTAAGCTAGCTTCGCGAAATAACATTCTGCATAGATTGTGTGGAGCATCATGGGGAGCATCCGTCGAATGCCTGCGCACCACTGGCATTGCCCTAGTGTATTCTGCCGCTGAATACTGCGCTCCTGTATGGTTAGAAAGTACACACGTAGCTAAGGTGGATACAAAACTAAATGACACGATGCGATGTATCTCAGGAACCATTAAGTCCACACCCACAGCTTGGCTGCCAACTCTGTGCAATATAGCTCCGCCACACCTGCGTAGGAAGCATGCGCTATTGAGAGAAGCTGATAAAATTAGGTCAAATAGCTCTTTACCTATCCATCGAGAGTTCTGCTGCCCACCACATCAGCGCTTGAAGTCCCGACGCCCTCCATATGCTCAAAATGTGCAAGGCTTTAATGTGTCTGAAGCCTGGGAAAATGAGTAGAGCGCTGCAAATGTAGACTCGAGAGTTGTTAACCCAGCACGTCGTCTTGCCGGATTTGATCTTCTTAGACAGCAATGGTGCCATTTGAACAGACTGAGAACGGGACACGGTCGAAGCAACTACTTTTTGCACAGGTGGGGATGGCAGGACTCAGCATTGTCTGAATGTGGTGAAGAGGCCCAAACCATGGAACACATTATCCAGCGCTGTCCTCTGCTATCATACTCTGGACCACCGGAAGACCTACTATAACTCACAACCCATGCAGCTGCATGGCTGAACACACTGAATGTTGACATCTACTTGTGCAATACGCCTAAATAAAGCAAACACTATTTAGGTCATGTATTTACATTCTAAATTATTAATACACCAGTTTTCGAGTAAAACGGATTTGACGTACGGCCGGACCAACGGACATGTCAAAAGACCCTCACCTAAGGGTTTTATTTTTATTTTTAAAGAAACAATACAATTATCTTAGCCAACTAGCTGTTGAATAGTTTTAGCTCGCCTCCTCTACAGTTTTAATAAGCTTCGGCCTTATTGTGTTATGATATTGATTTACTGTAATTCACGCATTAATTTTAATCAAGCATTCAACCAATAAATCTAATCGACAACTTATAAAGGTGAAATGAGGCTACTGATGGTAATATGTGAGTATTTCAGAATTAAATTGGTAAGTATGTACTCTGAGTACGAGTTATAAAAATCACTTTATAATTTCGTGTAAAGTTACTATAAGTACCTGCGTAAACTAAAAACAGGTATATGCGCGTAAAAAACGTAACGATACTTTTGTCATGCAGGCAGGTAAAATGCAACCTTTCATTGTGAACAAAATTATCAATGGGACCCGAGCGTTGCTGCGTGACCGGTACACGCCAGAATAAAATATTATGTCCATATTTATGATTATTTAATTTTTACACGTATACTTAATTCTATATTTAAATCAGAAATAACTACTCGATAGTAACTTACGCCGGCGACTTATAAAGGGGCAGTGGAAAGTGATGGGAATTAAAAAAAACCGGCCATGTGCGAGTCGGACTCGCGCACGAAGGGTTCATTTCTTTTTCTGTTATACAATGTTTTCTTGTAGTAACGAAACGGCCAAACCAGATATTTTGACTAACAAGGAAAGGTACCCAACTGTCTGGTTCCGATTTGATTAATATTTATATATGTTATAGAGTAGTCTAAAATAACAGACACTTATTTTTTTTTAGCTGCCCAAACTCAATTTATTGGGAGAAATTGTCCTCAAAAGTACTAAAAAATTACTAAATCTTCTAACCCCTATAGAAAGTGATGCTCAAGCAACTTGCTAGTTAATAGCTGGTTTGAGTATATGTTTGAAAGCAGCAAAAAATAATGAGCACGTGTTTTGTTATATCGGCTAAGATTTAGTGACTTTTTAGTACTTTGGAGGACAATTTCTCCCAATAGGTTGAGTTTGGGCAGCTAAAAAATAGTGGCTGTGACATAATCGGACAGACAGACGGACATGACGAATCTATAAGGGTTCCGTTTTTTGCCATTTGGCTACGGAACCCTAAAAATTCGTGTCCGTTATTTTAGACTACCCTATAACATATATAAATATAAATCAAATCGGAACCGGACAGTTGGGTACCTTTCCTTGTAAGTACACCTTAGAAGAGTTTATGAAGTTAGAGCTTGTTGGCTCTACGTGAGATTTGATAATTCATTTGTAGTCTGCCTCTTTCGCACTCATGAAATGTGAACTCATGAAAATGACACGAGATTGCTTCCCTTTTGCACACTTTTATTATCTTTAAGCGTAAGCATCAAACTAGATTTGAGATAAATAGCCATCAGCCGTAAAAGTGCATGGCGACTTTATCAATGAAATCATTCATAATTTCTCCATGCAATTTCGCAGCTCACTACATACATAATCAACATCATCTGTAAAAATCAACGCTCGCCTCGCCACTGTAAAGGCCATAAGCGTAATTCTTTGTATTGTTACGTACCGTCATCATTCTTCTTGGAATAGTGGTGGGAATGCCTCGGCGTGTGTATGACGTTGCCGGGCTGGTGCGTGGGGCTGAGCGCCGACCGCGGCGACGGCGACGGCGGCTCCGACACGCCGTAGTTGATGCCTGGAAGATATTGCTTACTGAGTGTCGCTCAGCATGTCAGCATAGGTACCCGAAGACTACCGAGATAGTCTTTACGAAGGCACTTTGCGAAAACTAGTTTAGACTGAAAAATCCTAGCTAAAACTAGTTTTCACCGAGGCCTTACGGAAATCTAGTTTTAACAAGTGCTACCGCGTTTTCACTATAAAAACGTTTTTACGATAACATATGCACTCTATGGAACGCCTCGGAAGAGCTCAATTATGCAACTTACAGATTCTGATAAAATATGTTACCTTGTCCCCCTGGTCCATACTGCACGGGCAGGCAATAATAAGGCTCATAGTCACTCTCGGAAGATCTTTGCAGCATCGACGGATACAACTTCTCGGACTTCGTGGATCTGCAATGATAGAATACTTTAACGAAATGCTCTAGGACTGCACCAATGCGGATACATAAGACGCAGAACACACAGCGCACGGCGTCGTACTCGCGTCCAGGTACCTCGCAATAACGAGATTCAAATTCAAATACTTGCTCATACAAAGTTTTGAATTGCTCAATCGCCCAACAATGTGGTGTGTTCTACGTCTAAGGCACAGCACGAAAACGACACATTTAGCTGACAAAAGCCTATTATAAAAGTACGCATAAGTGATCGATTATCCATATTAGTTATGAATGGTCAAAAAAAAACGAAAATAAGTGAAAATTCGTCGCATTAAAACTTACAAAATAATTTGTTTTTGTTGATGGCTTCAAAAATGATGAGTGACATTGCGATTTGTGAAGTGTAACAAAATGTGTACGTAAATCAATAAATTAGTGGAAAGAAGCCGTGCCAAGTCATGCGATGTAATAAGAATTTACTTTTACGGGAAGCGTGCCACCTGGAAGCCAAAACAAACAAATTTCCAACCGTGGCATACCTTGGGAATGTCCTATCTCTCAGATAGCTAAAAATTGTAATTATCGATAAGATTATTTTTAACGGCGTTCATTATTCAAAAGAAATTATAAGTTTGATGGCAATGAATACGTAAGGATCTTAAGCATGACGAATGAGTTCAGTGATTGAAGATGAGATGTGCGCATGACCCCCATATTCCCTTATGTTCATATTTATTTATCACTTCACGGTTTGAACAAAAATTGAGTACCTACGTTGCTAAAATATTCATAACAAGTGTAATGTCGGCCAAATAGTGTTGTTGAGATATTTTTCAGCATATTTCACCACCAAAAAAGCGAGGGCATGATATGCCACTTACCAGTAAGAGGGTAATCTAGGAATACATAAGTATATTTTAACTGTAATTTATATGTCCGTATACACCGTGTTTTTTTTGATTTGCGTTAATTTCGAGGGTGCATTCCTGAGCTTTAATTAAGTAACTTTCTCAAAGACACCGATATTCTAATTAACTCCATTTCGGAGATAATCAATCATATTTTTTTATATTATAAGGCCCTTACGAGCGTGTACACTTGCCTTAGGGCCTGTTTACTTATTGATTAGTGTTTAGTGCGAGTTCATACATGTGCTACTAACGTACGTACTATCTCGGACGATCGATGTTAGAAATGACATTGATATATCACAGTTTTCAATGGTTTGGTTGAGTTAAATGTAATGCCCGTGTTATAATAACGCTATATGCAACATTTAGTTACTTTTTATAAAAATAAAAATAGTAAAAAAAAACAAAAAAAAAATTTTTTTTTTTTAAATTAACTATGCCATTTAGTTTCCTTAAACGTACTTACCGAAACCCCGGAGCTAACGCAATTCAATAAAAACACGGTGTATATCACATTACAATCATTCTACCATATTTTGGAACTGGTTGAGGCGAGGATCTTATTATTTTTCTATTCTAAAGTTTGTCCTGTTATGACTTTATTTGTTGTATTGTTTTCTTGATGATATTGAATAGTTAATTTTTTTTATTTTATTTTTTATACCACGACGGTGGCAAATAAGCATACGGCCCGAATTATAATATGACCAAAACCGGTCTGACAGTATGGCAGCCCTCCTTGAAATATATTATATTCTTGGTTAGCCAAATCGCCACTAGATAGTTTAGAAAACCGAACCCACCTAATGCTGTTGCTCCGGTTTAGCCTGGAGCCCTGCGGTTCCCGGTGCATGATGAGCTTATTGTGAGTGAGTGAGCTGCGGTGATGTGAGTTAGGAGAGGAGGTGTGGTTGTGCGCGGCCGAGTGCAGCGACGTGAGCGACTCCATCGACTCGCCCTCGGACAGCCGCCCGCTCGCGGAGTAAGTGTTGCTGAAAGGGGAAAAGCAATCAAGGGACATGCTGGTCAGATGTTTTTTTTTTTCACAACTGACTGGGACAAGCATGATTAAGACGTTTCCATACATGGCTAGCGTGATACATTAGGTTTAAGGTAAAAACAAAACACAAATAGCACACAGGTAGTGGGCATAGGAATGAAATGAACAAGGAATGTTAATGATTGCAATGCTATGATACATGTATATAGTTTGAGAAGTTTAATAGCTTAGAGCCGGTTGCAACTATCAATTTAAAAGAAGTCTGCTATTAGATATCTATTGTATTCATAGGTACAATAAAAATATTAAAAACAGAAGTTTATCAACTAGGTAATCTAATCATAAATATAAAACAAACAACCGACCCTTAGAGTTTTAAATGATGTATAACTATTATTAATACACAAAAATTTCACACCAAGAACACTATACATATTTATCTATTTTATGTACAAGAATATTCACCTGTGCCTCAGCCAAGGAGCATAGGGTATTCCATAATCTGACTTCACTTCGGAATAAGTTTGAGTATCAGAAAGACTACCATCACTGATCTTGATGCCACCTCTTGGTGTAATTCTGAAAAGAATAATTTTTTTTGTTAAGAACTATATAGGTCTGTGGTCAATGCAGATAACCAAATGAGAATGATATGAAAGTTCCCAGGATCTTAAAGATATATTCAAGCATGTAAACCATCTTATTTACTCACAATGATAAGATATGACAAGTGCACTGTAAACACAATATTTATAGCAATTTATAAGCACCTGAGTGGAACTTTACCTGAATGTATGTGACATTTTATTATTTTATAACACTAAGTTTTTTATAACAAATAAACAAAACAAGTGACCACATTGAATTGATTGCCGCTGCCATCAAGAGGATACTATACAGTAGACTTATTCATATTAACCAAGTGGCACAAATACAGGCCCGAATTCGGACTTGATATGTATTGTTAGAAAGTTTTAAGATGCCCTAGTTGTAGCAAGAGAGAGAGTAGTTTAACTTTCAGACACCTTAAAAATCCAACTATAATCAGTCTAACATGATAAGTATATGTGGCATTCTATGCAATAAGCATGCATGAGCAAAAGGACCCTTTAGGCATAGAACACCACATTACTGACCTACAGTAATGTTTTTTTGGTGAGTTGAAACCTTTAGGTTTTTGTGTAATATTTTTTATGAAATAATAATTCTATTTTTTTTTTAGGAAGCAACCAAGATCAGGATCAATCAAGCAAAAACCGAATACCTTCAACTGAAACGGTACAAAAACACGCGAGTTCGCCGTGACAGCCTTCGTGTGGAGGGTACCGTATATCAGGGTGTTGACAAGTTCCACTACCTCGGATGTACAGTCACTGATACAAACACCCGGGAGGAGGAGATTGCACTCCACATTAAAAACGCACTACGATGTAGTGCAGCCCTCCATAAAGTGTTGGTGTCCAGGCTTCTCAGTAAGAATACAAAATTAAGAATCTATAAAACCATCATTCGGCCTATTCTTATATATGGTTGTGAGACCTGGACACTAAATCAAAAAGAGGAAAGTCAGCTCCTGATAGCGGAAAGAAGTTCTTTGGAAGATCCTGGGACCTGTGACGACGGCTCCTAGAGGATCCAGAAAAATGACGAGATCAAGAAGTTGGTGGCTGAGCCCAATATCATCGGCGTAACTAAATCCCACAGACTTCGCTGGCTCTGTCACCTACTCAGAATGGGGGAGGATCGCGCAGAAGAGTACTTGGGGTGACCAACCGGCCGTCGACCGATCGGGCGCCCCAGGTACAGCTGGTGTGATGTAGTGGTGGCGGACCTGCGTCGGCTGAATGCCAATTCATGGCAGGAAACCGCACTGGATCAGGTGGCGTTCTCTCGTTTCAGAGGCCAAGATTCTTTTTGGATCGCTGAGCCAAAGTAGTTAGTTTAGATTTATATTTTATTTTTTGGTTTCTGTGTAGCTAGCTCATAATGACCTTTGTTTCAGTGACCCTTGTATGATAAAAATGAATTCCACATTACAGAAGTTTAGGTACCTGATTACTTACTTATGTGGCAAATTTAACCATGTTTCCCAGTGATCATTTTTAACCATTATAAAAAAGTTTGAGTCCAGCCCTGTACTTCAGTGATTAAAATCTAAATACATCACATATGGATAGTACATGTACTTAAGCAAAAAACTCTGGTTATTTCTCTGTCTAACATTAAAGAATATGAACATACCATCTCAGCAGACATCTAAATTGTTTAATTGTTGATGTTGGCCAAGCAATTGGCTGACCAATTACCACAAGTGTTGATTATAAGATCATCAGTTGTTAAGTGCAATTCATGCTCGAGTGAAGTATCTTTGAGCTCTTACTATTTGAAAATAAGTGTTATACCTGTGATGATGAAAAAGTGCAGCAAAATCATGCGTCCCAGGCTTAGGAAGGGATTGAGAACCGAGTAGTCGCTCCCGTACTGATGCCGACAACTGCGCTGCCGCCGTACCACCGAGTGAATAAGACTTCGGACCAATTCCATTTTCTGTTACAAAAAAAGAAATTAAGTACACGCGTGTGAAATTGGAGATCAAAGAAATCGTAGTTCATTTTTCATATTGGTCATTCAAATTTTGCAATAACTTACTGTGAATCTGAAGATCTTGCGTGCAAGTTTGAGTGCCGCCAGATACCTTAACCTTAGTACGGGGAACTGCTGAAACTTGAGCCATTCTACCACCTAGAACAACAAACGATGCTAACAATTTGCACGATTGCTCACGCTTTCATTCGTAATTAAAACTTTTGTCCTTTTTTCCCACCTCCCCCAAATTTCCTAAACAAAATAAGATTATCGATTACCAAAAACACTCACAAATTGTCTTGTTTTAGTTTTGTGTTCGTTTCATTCGTTTGTGCATGATTAGCGATTGGCGCGTATATTGAATCTGACAAGATGATTTTATTTTATTCAGTCATCTGGTCTGGGGGCCTACAGCGAAAACCAAAATTCGCCAATTGCGGGGATCTTTCCCTTTTACTCTCACTAAAACGTAATTAGAGTGACAGAGAAAAATACCGGAAAATTGAACTTTGATTTTCGCGGTTATAGCCCTGGAGGGGCAAAAGCACTAGGCCGTACTATGTAGATCTGTGGTACTACCTAAGACAAGAAGAGAAAACTGACAAGATTAAAAAAACGGATTTAATGATACAAGATAAAAATAAAAAAGTAGTTTTTTTATAAAGTATTTGGATAAATGATATTCTGTTAATTTACTCAAATTTTAAGGCATCATTAATGTATTCGTTTTATTTTAATTAATAAAAATATCAAGTATAGTCTGGCAAACACAACTTGTTAGTAAGAACTAGGAAAATTATACTCATCCATTTCTTTTGGTTGCTAGTACTAGCGTAAGACAAAGAAATTACCTATGATTGTCTCTGTCTATATGAGGCAGACTGGGCCAAACTTTAGTTTACTTAAAGGGCTTATTACATCCATCCTGCCGCCGGACGGCTGGCCATCGGAAACGACGTCGGCTGTAAACATGAATCTAGAGTCAAACTAAGATAAGTTGGCAGCGAATTTGATAGACCAGGCGGTGCACGGGTTATTTTAAACGTCAAACTTCTATGAAATTATGACGTTTACTCGACTATTGCACCATCTGGGCTACCAAAATCACTGCCAACTTATCTTGGTCTGAATCTAGTATTTACTATCAGGATTGATAATATGAATTGGGCATGAGTAGTGGGGGGGGGGGGGGGAACTGACAGAACGGGATAGCCTTATATATCTTTTAGGAAGAGTAGCATGAAAAGCGTTATTATTGTTTGTCCTTGTCACAGTTTAATTTTTTTTATTCCCTACCATACATTTTAGTATACCATAAGTGGGCAACAAATAACCCGACCAAATTACGTATGTTGTTTTTGTTATGTTATCATGAATGTTAAAACGTCTTTTTAATTTTGCCGCATTGCGTATGTTCTGTCCCTCACGGTTCTGTCTGCACGCGGTATACCATCTATGGTTGTAAACGATGTGCTGATATTTCGTAAGACGAAAAACGATCCTTGCAAGAGTCATCGGGCCCGACGTCGGAATCAACGTCGGCTTCGATCGCATGGCCCGGCGCCAGGATGGGTGTAAGCCCTTTACTCTTAGAACAGCTCCCTCTATATTCACAAGATAGCAACACAGTTTATAAGATTTACCAATAGATGTCGTATATAAAGTTTTTGTAGCTCCATCTAGCAGCGAGTAGAATCACGTGATAGTTTGTGTTTCGAAAGTAATCTGTTAGATGGCAGCACAAATACTTACTAATAATTACTTTAGAGTGGATCACGTCATAATAACGTATGTTTTAAACATGTTAATTGTTCTAAAAAATATAATTCAACGTAACATTTGCGTTTTGAACACAATATACTAATTAAGATATGAAATACGCTGATTGTGAGTGTTTTACTTAATCTACCCTTAGAAATAACTAGTAATGTGCGATCTTATAAGTTATTAACCAAAATATTTGTAGATTTCAGTGAAAGGCCTTTGTCACTGAGTCTACAAATATTAGGCCACTACTATATTTTACATACTAAATGTAGACGAGTAAGGCAACTGTTTTGAATGTATTTGCTCAATTCTTTATGTTGCATCTTTTTCATTCGTTCACAAAATGAAGAGAAATGCAAAACCATATCTAATCGTGCAAATACGATGAAGTGCCAACCTTATACCTGCGCTACTCCTGCCAACAAAAGGCCTAAACCGTGGCCGTTTAGCAATAAAATTCGCTTTGCTACCTATCCAAATAATGACACATAAATCGCTATGCCAATATAAAGAAACAGTCGCTATAGCAATAAAACTAATGAACTCGAGTTCGATTCTACATTAAACTTTTAATTACCGTGCCCATGCTGCGGCGGGCTGTTGGACTGAGAAGCCGGTTGCTGCACTCCATTCTGCCGCTTCACGTAACCGAAGTTCTGTGGCACTTTAGCCTTGCTAGAGCAGTTGCTCCCGTTTCCTCCGCTCGAAACGCTCGATGGGCGTGAAGAAGAACCACTGGGCGATTGGATCTGAAAAATAAGTGAAGATCTATTAGATGCTGCCTGAAACAAACCTTTATTTTAAATATCTAATCGTCACTATAAAAAATAATGGTCCCTACATTATTCAGTGCATTAAAGAGGACGACGAAGTTTTTTTATAGAGACATTGTAAGCATTTCAAACTTTAGTCAAATTTCTCGTTTTTTCCGACAGGCGGTACTTATAAACATTTCACAAATAACTGAATGTAGAGAAAAGGCTTCTGGCAGGATTTCATCAAAGTGCCGTAAGTTCAGACAGTGGAGTTTTTGAAAGATCACAATACGGTTGCAAAAATTGATTAGCACTCTTGAGGATTTTCTCTAGTGACGCTCAATAGAAAAAAATCACGAACATAGGTCTGAAACGCAATTTAAAATTTTGTAACAATTTATGCACAAAAGCTTATAATTGCTTCTAAAAATGCGCTACTTATTTTATATTTGAGGGAATTCATCGATTAGGTATATGATATCAGTGGTGTCGAGCACACACATCCATCTCGCTCGTGCTTACGCTCAGTGAGAGTGAGAGAAGAACTCGAAACTTAAATACGTACCTAAATCATAAATATCAAAAGTTGTTCAAAGTGCTTATCTGAGGACATGCACACATACCACGCATGCTTGATGAGCATGTTTTGACTGAATATAATCTTTGGACATCGTATTTGACTTTTGCGTAATGAGAACATAAAAACATACGAGTAGCTATTGAGTTGCCTTACCTGAGGCCCGCCACTTCTAGAAGTATGTTGGTTAGAAGAGTTCGATGCTGCATACTGTAAATAAAAATGACACGAAATGTTAACGTTGTAATAACAATTTCAGTGAAGCATTCATCAACTCGTGTCAAGAAAATCAAGAACCTACCTTAAAAGGTTTTAGAAAAGAGCAAATACCTACCCAACAACGTGGCATTCTGCATGCTGCATAGCTTCGAACATTGAAAAATGACTTAATTTCACGAAAAACCAGCCGTTTCTAAACGAATTCTTCTGGCGTAACAGTGACAGGCTCGGATTTAGAGACCTAGGGCCCCTAGATAGGTACTTGGTATGGCTCTTGTAATTACAGAGGGTCTCCCTAATTTTATCGGGGCCCCCTTTTCCATCTCAAAACATTGCCAGGTTTCCTAGGCCCACAAGGCCCGGACCTAGGCGGAAATTCGGCCCTAATCAGCATACATCGTTAATATCGTTATCGCGAGAGCAACAACAATTTGACAGCACTAGAAGATTATGAGATTATGACCAATAAACAATATCAGAAGAGACACTCCTACCAAGAAACGTTTATTTGTACCTATGAGTTCAAAATGTAGCAGTAGAAAAGGTAAATAAAATACTGATATCAAATTAAATACTGATATTTAATAATAATTTAATACTGATATCAAAGTTGACACGTTGACTCAAAGGTAAGCGTTTACATAGTGAAATAAGAGTCTTATTGACTTTTCCAACGAAAATTTTATGCCAGATATGAAGCAAATCTTAGAGGAAGGAATGTGTAGGCAGAATATTCCGTTTATACAAAACATACATTCTGTTTCACGTGTTCTTTGACAGGCTTGTTTTTGCTCCCGCGATAACGAGGTATATATGCTGATCAGTGAACGAAAATGTTGAGCATATTTTTTCCTCATAAACTTAAAATATCATTATAATAAAAAGGCATATAAGATAAAGATATATCATATTAAATATTAATATAGGAATAATTCGTTAATACAAAACAGATTTTTAATAATTTTCTTGCTGAGACACAACTGGCGTGATAGCTAAAGAAACAGGTGGGTGGTGGGTGTTTGCACTCGGCAAAGCGCACTGGAGCCCACACAAAGCGTTTACACTGAGCCTAGGTACGTATTGCTGTCAATGGGGTGTTATACGCAGCGGACGTCGTCGACCAGAGAGCATGGTCTATTGAAGTCGAAAGAGACCTGTGGATGCGGCGCGATGCCCAGCTGCTGTGCGGCGGTGAGCTTCTCCCTCTTGTGGTGCTGCGGTGAGTGGTGGCCCGCGCGTCGCTCGCCCTTGCGCCCGTGCGAGGGACTCGGAGGCGCCGGCGCAGGCTGGTTCTGCAAAAATTAAAAACATTAGGTTAGGTTAATAGTTAAAAGTAACTAGTAAAAAAGTGACCCACGAAAGTTCACGTGGGTCACATTCTTTATACCTCTAGCGTGATCTTACATAATTACCTGTATCTGTATATCCAAGGGTGGGACTTTCGTGAAGATTTGGGAAATACGTAATGCAATACCACTTTAAAAATGCCTAATTGTATGTAGGTACATTACGAGAAAAATTATTAAAAAATCTAGCTATATGCTTTCAGCCCTCTACCAACGGTTAAATAAAATATTGAACTTTTTTTGTGAAATATTATTTTAGTTTTTATTTTTAACTTTTATGTATAAAACTTAGTATCAGAAATGATTTTTATTTAAGTCTATTTTACGTCACTTTTATTTACAAATTTTTAATTTCTTTTTTAGCCAGTATACTTAGAAATCCGCTACTTGACGCTAGATGTTGACTACGAAAATAATAAGCGTTTAGGTAAGAAATCTGATGTATGGAGTGAGCACTCCATGCTTACTTATTTATCTATGCTAGTATTGAGACACTACTTTTAAGCATGCTTTTTAGTGGCAAATAGCAAATTTAAACAGTTCATAAGCATGCTCAAAAAGCACGCTTATTAGCATGCTATTGCAGAGCATGCGTAAGAGTACCATTAGATTCAGAACAAATTCATAACGATATTTATGAATGTTTTCTGATAATGGATTTGACAAATTATGTCAAATCCATTTCCGCCAGTAGAAAAAAGCAGCAATTAAAAAAAATGTGGGAGCGAAGGGAATTTCTAGGTAGGTACTATAAAAAAAAATTGCTTTTTCTGCTGACAAAGGTGTTTAGCTGGCTATACTTACATGGGATTTCCGGTTGAACTTTAAAATGGGGAAGGCGTCTCGAAAATATTTTATGGAGTAGATAATTAAATGTCGAAGTGTGCAGCTAATGAAGAATTAATTTTGAAAGTCAACACCCGGCAGTCTATCGTGGCTATTTGTAAAATAAATCTATCATTTTACTAAGAGCAACCACTGTACAACGTCATGCTCTACGAGCATACTTTTGATATTGGTCAAATCGTCATATAAAGTTGTTCTTCCCACCTGGACGCTGGAAAAATTGTCCCACTGGACATACACCTTTTTTTTTTAAGCTGAACTGAACTGAATTGTTATTAAAGTCAGAATACACCTCTAGTTCTTGCGTTTCTTAATCAACACTCATTCCACTTTTACTCCAAAAAACCTCACCGATGGGTGATGACCTGATTACTACACAGATGTATGGTTCATAATGAATAAACAATACTTGGCTTACTTATCGCAAAAATGTTAAAATAGCCTGGTAACTACATGTTACCTACATGTCTACAAAAAATGTTTCGATCAGCTAAGCACAGCAATAAACATGTATAGGTACACTTACGCATCTACCTATCTAGTGTACCTATACATGTTATACCAGACAATAATGAACTACTTAGTGTAGTAATATCAGGGCGTTAATTTAATAGTGCACCACTAAATTTCTTCATAGTGTGTTACTCGCGTGTTTTAGTGAAAGTATGTAAATTACTTAGGTAGGTAGGTATAGGTTGATATACGAAAACTGGCGAGGATTTTATATGTGTAAATTTACATGCACATAATGCTCTAAAAGAGGTAACATAGAAACTCTTTTACGCTCTAAATTAACTTTTATAACTATGTAGTTGTTCAAGCGCGGTTCCAGCTCGGTCTGCTTCCTGCAGTCGGGCTTGCTTTGCGCGGGACTCCACTGTCCGATTCTCTAGTGAACATTTCGTACCAGTGGCGGTGTCCCGACTCCAGGTGAGTCCGTGTACTTCTTCCAGGTGGTGTCTTGGCGCGGCGCCGGCGGCTGCCGCTCGGTTTGCTGCCCGCAGTCGGCCTTGCTGCGCGTGCGACCCACAACGCGGTACACCACCCCGCTGCCACCCTCCATGCCTCTACTGCGCGGTCCGCGTCTGTCGAAACACCACCACTATAATGCGGTATTCGAAAATAATTTAGAGTAAATAGCGTTCCGAGTGCTTACGTCTTAGAGTAAGACCAATCTAAAAAGGGACTTGACTACGGCCATAAAATATAATGCAATTACTCGTAGATGTAAGCGTAAAAACTTGGGAGAAGAGTTTATTTTAAGATTGGTTTAACCTTATACAAAGTCAAGTCAAATGTGAGCAAATCATTTTAGCGTTAGAACAAAGTTTCGTTTGTTGTTTATTTTTTATTACATTATCAAATGCCAGTGGAAACCGGGTTTTTTGTCATGTACACATATTTTCCCTATCAGTATTCTACCTACCTATTGCTAGCAAAATCATTAACTACGAGTAAGTATCTATTACATAGTAGAATCAAATACGTTGGTTCGTGCAAAACAAAATAGGAGTGTTTGTAAGATAAGACTTGATACTAAATATTTATCATTTCTGAAAAACATGTATTTTTTTTAAAGTTTTATCGATAAAAGGATAATAAAAAGGAGAAATGCTGATACCAACAGATACCCAAACACTTGAATTTAACATAAAAGAGGGCCCATTGAATTAAAATAGGTATTGGTGGGGGAGAAAACCCCTGACAGTAATAATGAGTCAGCGTTGCGCGTAAGTACCTTAACGTAAGTAAGTAATGTAAGTATAGTCACATTCAAAAATATGTTTAAGGTTTTAACTAACACTCTGATACATTGGCAAAAGAGTAAGTACTTATTTAGTTTCTTCCGGAATAAGTTTCTGATAGCGGCTGTACTACTACTGTATTCTGTTCATTCGTAATTTTAAAAGATACTTATTAGGTATTACGCAATCCATTACTTGAAGCCTAGATACAAAATAGAAACATATTTCGTCAAAACTTGAAATTACCTTACTTCATTTCGTTGGTGTTACTAGGATACAGTTTAATTAGATACTGGTAGGATCAGTTAAGCTTTTTACTTTTCCCCGCCGAATACACATAATCCGTCAGATTTACCGATTAAACAGCACGGCCAACATAATTGGATCCCTTTCAACTCTTTTATGCTGCCTAGCTAATCCATAGCAAATGAAGGACGTTTTTATCAGGTACCTGTACTAAACGTTAGATTACTCTAAAAAAGTACCCTAAAAATGTAGACTTAAATTACGTACTCAAGTTAAAATATTTAAACAAGTAAATTTAATCAAACAAAATACATACTATCATTAAGTTTCTGCAATATTTTTGTTAAATATTATCTCAGTTTAAAAGTAGGTAACTCTTTGCGAAATAACACAGTATGAATAATAACTACTTTGAGTTCATAAGGTGGTCTTTGAGGCGGTATGAATGCATTGATAATCCAAAGTGCTCTCATTACAAGTCGTGTGTAATAATATGCGTATGACTATATGACCTAATTTGAACATATCAAAGATTACAGTTTAAATAAAACGGGTGCAATCCGATACCACACTGACTTCTTGAATAGGTACCTATTTATAATAACATTACTTAAACATGTGATGTACAATATACCTATGTATCATTATGTATGTACAACATATTCAAATGGCATGTAGCTATTTCTTTATTTAATCTTTATTGCATAATACACTATAGTACAGATGTAATTAGGCATGATATTTTTAACTTACATAAAGTACCTATTCATCTTTAATCATATCATGGCTTAAAATGAAAACATTGTCGTTCTTGAGTAAACAAAGTATAAATCATTTGAATAGAATATTATGTATCATTTTATTATCAGTTATTACTTACAAAGGAATAACGCGTGCTTTAAGAGCACACATCAATCAAACGTGGTCTCGATTGAGATCAATAGTCTCTTTATGTATACTTGTACGATTCAAGCTTATTTCTTATCTCGAATACGATATTTTTCCTAAGAATAAAAACAAGTTAAAGATTTAAAAAATTGTTCAGTCGCAGTCATATATACTTACCTATAATATATAGAAGTCAATAAGGTGCTAGTAAATATCTTAGCCCGACTTCCACAACTATAACGTTAAAGTGCTTGTTCAGATATGTTTAAGCACTATGTATAGCTCGAATATTTTATGAGAAAACTTAAAAAAAAAGAAAAACCGACTTCAGAAAATGGAAAATAAAATATTATCCCTCTCATATGCGCTAGCTATTGATATGTTTGAAGTCGGCGCCAAGCAGAACCATAAAAGCATCAACACCATGCCGAACCGAATGCCATTCCTGGTGCGGTTCGAAAAAAAGTATCACGCTTCAGTTACGTTTCAAGATTCAAGGTCTGGATCTGAAGCCATCATTATTTGAGGAGTTCCATCAATTCCACGATCAAAACTGGACATTGACAAAAATGTTCTTTAGGACATTACAGTTTCTTTAACAATTTTAGTGAAGAAGATAAATCGCCATACGAGAAATACTAATCGTGAAGTGTTCTGTTCTGATGTTCATCAGCAGTTCCACTTCCCCAAATGTCAAGTTTGTTTATAAAAATACAAAAAATCATTATATGTGAACACACTATAAGACTTGAAGAATTCCCTCAATTCATCATACATAGATCCCATCATTATAACTAGACTGACAAAAATGGGACCAACTTGGGACTAAGTACTTTCAAACTTTTTTTTTTCAAATCGTTTCTGAAATAACGGATTTCTGAGGTAGAAAACATACAGTCGAATTGATATCCTCCTCCTTTTTTGAAGTCGGTTAAAATTTGTTAACACCTCGGTTAGATAAGTAATGTAAAACAAAATACTCAAGCATTATAAAGAGCCCTCATACTCGTAATTATGCTATCTTAGGTACTTTAGTACATTCAAAATATAAACTACCTATATAACAGAAGCGTTAAAATAAAACAATGAGTAACATCTTTTACGACTATTAAAAGGTTTTCTGTGCCCAACTTTACTGTCGTTCAATTCATTACTAAGCAGGAAACTCAGCCCTTGCAAAGGAAATGAAGCCAAGCGGAGCGCATACAGTCAGTGTTCTGGGCAGGTTAAGTAAACTGCTTGGGATTACGTACAAACACAGCCGAGTATTCGCGGCAAGCCTCGACAAGCTCTCATCAGAAACCGGCCGCAGTGGCCTATATAAGGGTAGCAATATAGGTATAGACCAAAAAGGGATTATTACTTTGAATATTTTTTGAAAACTAAATGTAACAGTAAATAAAAAGCCCTGTTTCTGAGTTTTGACAGGTGATATGGCATTACCTGCCCACTATTCGTGTAGTGCTCAAGTCCAATGGCGACGGGCCAAGTCCAGCGACGAATTGATTTACACATACAGGTTAGAAGGCGCACGACTTATGCTTTAAGTTTCCACATTTTCGTGTAAGAAAATCTTAAATGCAAGTTCTAAGTCAGCAGGATGTGCATTAATCTACAAGTCTTTGTCGGTGCCGGTTTGTCATCACAACATTGACATTTTAATGAAAACTGCGCGCCCGAAGCCACGCACTAATGATGACGGATCCCCTGAAAGCGCCGACTCATACCGCGCTGCTCATTATCTATGAACTGAGCAGCTTTCTCATTATTCCTTACTTCCTACTCCCTATTATTTACTAGGTATGAATGCCTTGATTTTTTTCTGAGAACTTACAGAATGCAGCTAGGTACGTAGAGGTGCAAAACAAAACAAATAATTATTGTTCTTTATTTTATTAACATTGTTCGTCAGCTAAATTGACCAATATTCGGAAAAGTGGAGACCAGGAGTACAATTTAAGAAGCATTATAAATAATAAAAGTTGGACACCGTATGAAATATAATCCAGAGTTGTCTGAAGTCTACACAATCGGTCGGTGTAATCGAAACTGTAACAAACTTTCCGACGGCGACGTCCTGACTTGGAAACAAGTTATCGGCAGAACGGATCAGACACTTAGACATTTCAGACAAAGAAACCTATTCGGCGAATAACTATGTAGGTTAAATTTAATTTAATAAAGGTTTGATGAGAGACAGAAAATGTGATGAGAGATCTCGTCAAATAAATCTATGGTATGAACAATTCTTTGGCTTAGATTTAGGGCAGTCTGAAAAAATATATTATAAATATATATTAAATATACATTAAAATTCTACTAAAAAATATTTTCTAAAAACGTTCATTTCTTGCCGACTGTATGGATGGTGTCAAATAGTTGTATTGGCTATTTATCACAAGTCGAAGTAGGTTAAATCTGACTATTAGCAAGATTCTATTACATTGTTAGTTACAAGCGAAGTTAGTAAAACGAAGTGTTGATGTGGTAATAACGTGATTCACTCGGTGGCAAAATTTGCCTTAAAACCCTCGCAACGATCAATATTCCACTTTTCCAACTACTCGCTACCTCGTGGTTCAATTATAGAATATTTCGCTTGCTCGGGTATCAATATTAGCAGTAGCGGTTAGACAACACCTTTAAATAAAATAACTATTGATATTCAATCTTTATTACTCGAATTAAGCATACGGTTGTTTTACGCGATAAACGCAGCGTTGAACTCATGCGTTAACGGAATGTATGAAAAATGACAATGCGCATACCGCTACGTTTACCGCGTAAAACAATATAGTGTCATTAGATTATCTAACGTAAAATGTCATTTTCCCTCATTCCGTTGGTTGCATACGTTCAACGCTGCGTTTATCGCATAAAACAACCGCGTGCTTTAAAATACATACCAATCTATTAAGGGTAAAACTGATAAAAATGTAGGCTTTACATGTAATAAACTAGAAAGGGAAGCATAATTAAGTAACGCGTATATATAAAATATGTTTACACACATAAATATACCTACTTATAGATAAACAATTTTAAATAAACCCCTTTTCTAGTGTGACCTGCTATCACAATGGCCGCCTGTTTATGTGACAAATATCCTTAGCCTTTCCTTTGATGAGTTTTCCACAACAATAATGCTATTAGCTATTGTTAGCACTAACGCCTATCAAAGCATTCCCACCTCAGTGTATCGGCCGGGGTATGGTACAAGTAAATCCATCACCCTTTTATTGATCCTTCGTTTACGTTGTGTATTTTGAGTCTCTGCTATACATTTTTTTTTAATTTCTACGAGTATCTAAATATTGTACACGAAAAAACCCGGCCATACACGATATGGTACATCTTTTAAACAATGTGGATATCGAACTCATGGACTATAAAAATATAAGAGACTGGTTAAAAGTGAAGAGCATAGATAGACTAATTCGCATGACTGAACATAGAGAGACATATATACATATGATTACCAAACCTCTCGTGCCATCTCCGTCCAGGGGTAGCATACTTGTTAGAACGTGACAGGCATGATGACAAATGATAAAGAGCCGACCATCTTAGCCCTACTGGACGGAGATGGCACGTGAAGAAGAAGGATATCGAACTACATAATAAATTTACAAACATAATACGTATATAACGTTATTATTGACTGTGATATTGAACATTCTATATTTCACAGTACTTATTTACATAAAACAGCTTGAGAAAATTTAGAGCCAGAAGCGAGTAAAAATTAACCGAAAACGCTGGACAAACATTTAAAGTATGATGGAATATATTAGGTGAAATCAGACACATTGTAATATGATTGTATTTTTATTACATATTCTGAGTGGTTTTGGGGTCGTGATCCTAAATATCAAAAATGTATTATCCCTTACAGTAGCTACAGTGATAATGTTAAAAAGTAGACAAGTGGCGGGGCCCCGTTGGGTGGTCAGCGCGGACTCAGAGAATATTATAAATTCAACTACTTAAGCTCATCTATGTATAAAAATATATATTGAAACATTTATCGCTAGAATCAGTATTAAATACGCTATTCTAATAGAACAATTAAATAATACCAGATACCAGATCAGTAAAAACATATACCAGTTCATGCATGGCCGGATTTATGTATATTATAATTTATATGTATACATATGTATATTATGTATAGTCTATATGTATCGGTTTTACTTTGTTTACACCTACCCTAAGTTGCAAACGTTTTTCCCTTTAAAAGTAATTAAAACCCTCGGGAACCGGGGTATTCTGAGAAACCTACTTAACTTGCGAATTCATAAAGCACTAAAACACGTGCGCATCTATCCATACAACAAATTGATAAGGCGAAACAAAACTTCTGTATCATTTAACTTGATATACGCCATATCATCGAGAGCGATTGGAACTAATCGAATGAGCAGTATGCGGGCGGACACTCGATGCCAAAACAATCGAATTCATGATTCACAAACAGCGAAAGGCCACTACCTATAGCCGACTGGCATCGATTGTATGCTCTTTCTCGAAATACCCGCCCTACGCCGGGGTTGTAGTATGTATGTATAGGCACACGATCGTTTACCCCTAACGCTCGGAGCAATGCCATGCGTTTGCGGGTAAGTCATGTCCGGGCTTTGGGAGGAATTCACAATCACTGCTGAGTCGTGTTGCCGGTATCAATGTAAAGTTTAATGATTATGTAAGATGATTAATAAATCTTGGTACAATGGTTTCTAATCTTTCCCACAGTGCCTCTTTGTTTATACTCGTATTAGAAGACAAAAGTAATTATTGCTAAAACAACTGCACGTGTGATAACATTGAATACCTCAATTTACATCATCTGGATGCACACATATTCAGTCGATGGATAAAATGTCAGGTCATAATCATAAGGCTTATCAGGTTCACACTCCGAGTAAATTATTTCAACATTGTACTTTAGATAGTTATTTAAAAAGATGATTTATACTTAGATAACATTTAAACCTACTTAGGTTAAAAGTTTAGGTATTAATTGGCAATTAGGCAAAATGGTCCTTTCGCTTCGGGGAAGAACAGCGAGCTGCAAAAGTGCATAACCATGAATCGAGTCGCACAGTAACAAACTAGTTACTATCGTTTACGATAAACGTGAACCCCGATGTACGAGTAGTTGGTCGGTTACCTTCCAAGTAACTAGGGTACACAAATTTTATGTGAAGTAAAATTTTTACCAATTCATTAAGGTCGCTATATGCGCGCTATGTACATAAAATTTACTTCGTCGATAACCATAACTTTTGTAGATAACCATTTTTTTGTTGTTTAAGTACGTTCCAATCTGTCTGATTTATTGTATATGTTTTTATTACGATTTATTAGCCTACTTTCGTATGGCTCTGCTGGGCCAAGGCCTCACCTTATCCTTCTGTTAAATATGAGTTATAAAGTTATGTAGAAATATAAAAAAAAAACAAGATGGTGCTAATTTACATTACTTTGTTTTCAAGAAGATGTGACATTGGTACAAAATTGGCAATTAGGCAAAATGGTTCTTTTCGCCTCGGGGAAGAACAGCGAGCTGCAAAAGTGCATAACCACTTTATGAATGAAATATATATACTTGGGTCTCTATTGTTTCCCATAAAGTTTTAAGTCATAATGTATTGTTTGTCCGCATTTTCGTTAGTCATAATTTGGTTTTTCTCAGAAACGCGTAACTTTTCATGATTGCCATAAAACAAACCTAACCTAACCTAACCTATCTATAGGATAATCTAAGGAAATTCCTGAAAAGTTAACGGTTTCAGAGTTATGACTAATGATAATATGACTATCATTACATTATGACTTTCAATAATTATGTCAAACAAAGGGATCCGATATATACTTATTTAAGAATAATTGTAGGCACTGTAAAACCAATTCATCCGCACAAAATAGAAATATTTTACTATTCGTACATCGTACTCGTGCAGACTTACTAGTCAGACCAATCTAAGTTAACAACGATTTTGAAAGCCCAGCCTATGCAAATGTTAAGTAAACGTCATAATTTCACAGAAGATTGACGTTTGAAATAACACTTTCGTTGTTTGAGCTGTCAAAACCGCTGCCAACATATCTTGGTCTGACTCTACTAAGTAGACAAAGAAAGTTTAACAATGGTCGTTAAAGTTTAGAAGATTTTTGTAAATCTAGTATCTAAGTAAGTACGTAGTTTGTCCGAGGTAGGAGCAGAAGGAGAAAGAACTTTTAAAACTATCGACTGTAAGGGTTCCGTTATTGTTATTTTTTATTAAGTAAATACGTAAGTAAAATAGTTTTGAGTGGAAATGTGTAAGTAATAAATATTTTTCTCAATAAATATACCTACATACTTCTTTAGTTTACATGCAAACGGAATCTAAATATACACACGTCACAATTAAAATAGTATAATATTATTTGCATAAGTAAATGAAAGACTACCTCCTGCTAACTAAGGAAAACATTTGCGTATGTTTTTGTTTATTTAGAGCATTTTCTGAGGTTTTACCATGTGTACAAAAAATACAAATTGTACGAAGAGAAACAAAACCGGCCAAGAGCGAGTTGGACACGCGCACAAACGCGCACGGGTTCCGTACCATTATGCAAAAAAAAAAAAACGGCAAAAAATTAAATATTTATTTTATTCTGTTTTTAGTATTTGTCGTTATAGCGGCAACAGAAACACATCATCTGTGAAAATTTCAACTGTCTAGCTATCACGGTTCATGAGATACACCCTGGTGACAGACAGACGGTCAGTGGAGTCTTAGTAGTAGGGTCCCGTTTCTACCCTTTGGGTACGGAACCCTAAATAAGGAAAAAAAAATATTTTTTTCGAGTAGGAATGTAACAAATGTAGAAGGGGCTATTGCTAGGGATAGAAACACGGCTCTGCCAGTGGACTGTCAATTTTGCTTCGAGCCCAATGAACCCATGCATGCAGCAGTACTGTAGAAGAGGACAATAGACAACGTTTTAAATGACCATTTTTTTTTTTCAACAATAGAAATGTCAAGCAATTTTACAACTGAGTCGTTTGATCTACATGTGTAAAAAAATCTAAATAAAATATTTGTTTATTACTAGACCAACCGGGGCTAGTATTTAGTATATGTTATGGACCAAGTGATAAATTGGGCATTTTTCATAATGCCTGGGCATTATGGAAAATGCCCAATTTGAGATGGCAGTTTGATAAAAAATATGCTAATAATTAAATTGTCCGGGCATTGTACATACTGCCTCTCACCTATTGGGCAAAGTAATAAAAACATGCTTCATAATCGAGATCAGGGGAGGGTGGCGCGTTTCGTAACCATGCAGATGCCACTGCCGGCTTGTTCCAGCGTCTGTACAGGTAGTGTCACCAATGTATTGTTTATCATATAAGTACTGTTTGTTTTTCATGCGTATGATATTATGTATATGTAATTGTCTTTGATTTAATTACGTAATACTACTGTTCTTTACTTGCGGAACCTAATTTCTTAAAGCTTTTATCTACTTATATTTTTCTGTACGGTTACCATGAGCTTGTCACTGACCTGACACTGACATATTCGTTAACGTCTGCGTAACTTACTTTATACTTTATACATCTCGCTAGCACTAACATGACAGTACGAGCAAGATGCATAGAAAGTAAGTTAAGCACATGCTAGCGCATTATTTCAGTGTCATGTTATTGACAAGCTCGTGTTAATGCTAGTGCTACTTAAAACTCATGGTTTGAAGATGAACACTAGACAAATGTATATGATAATTCACCATTAGATGATTATATATTATAATATATCATAGTATACGATCACAAAAAATAATTCAACTTTACAACAGTCAAGTAAATAGAGCTGATCTATTGAATTAATATTAACTAGGTATATCACATATTGTACCGAGTGTTGGCCACATGTCACAAAGCGCAATACATTGACATCGCGCGCGGCCAGATGTCCGCAAGGTCTCCGCCTCGTGGCAAATACTTCAACTTCGAGTACGGATTAACAATGAGATAAAAGTTCACACGGATTGCTCTGAAACCCATCAGTAGGTTTACCTATCTATCCCAATTTCAGCCAATAGATATCTGCTCACGTTGTCTACGTTAAACGATTAGAAGCATTGGTTTAAGTATGTACATAACAAAGTTGAACGAAGTGATACAATTTGTTCAGTGCTAAAATATCAATCAAGTCTTACCGATATCATTGTTTCTTCAGTTGTACTCACGTAGAAACTGACTTAAGTTCTTTTTAAAATAGCACATATGTTCTAATACCTATTAAGCACCGTAAGCTTACAACATCTACCGCGAAAAGCAAAGACACGTAGCAAGGCAACACTGATCCTTACACAAGTTATGCAAAATTATTATCATGTGACGTATCAAAAACCGAGCAAAGTATTATTAAAAGTTACATTTGTTCACCCCCGGTTCAAGCTAAGAAGGCACAACGCGTATGGTCCACTACATCGAATAAGATACACTTAGCAACTATCTACCACCAAAAGTCAAAGGATTATATATCGTAGTGTAAATTATTAGCGAGTGTCTGTCCTTCCCGGTTCCGGGTCTTTGTTAAGTACGGTCCAGAAGTAGGCGCCAGCTGTGATCAGGGTTCGGCGCGCGTACGTCTGGCGTTGGGCGATCGATGCGGCCAACAGATTTACATTTTCCGCGGAGGAAATCGGAAAAGTTTGTCACGTGCGTGTGAGAACGCGGGCGGCGAGTACGGCGCGCCCGCTCGCCGAGAGAGCGCGGCGCCGAGTGCCGCCCGCCCTGCCGCCACCGGTCCCGAAGCCCGCCGCGCCGGCAGCCGGCGACCCGCGCTGCTACAACGCTGCTCCCGGCACACTCTCAACCATACCACACGGTTCACACTAATCCAACAATCATAACTAATTGACATTTCCGATCACGTGTAAATATCAAAATACCCGCAACCGCGACAGACTGGATTACCTATTTGAACTGATTAACGCCATGCACGTGTTGTTCATCAATTGGTACGTTTACAATAGACACACAAATGAAACATTACTTGTGACCAAAATCAAAATCATATTAGAATGGATAGTATTGATCAAAATATTTTTTTAAAAATCGTGGGAAAAAATGATAGCAATCCAAATATTCGTGGAAAAGCGGAGGGAATAATCTGCCGTAGCGTCCAAAGAGCAATTTTATGCTGAGGATCATTAAGGTCTCGAATGGTGCGGTACTGTTGGGGGTGGTTAGTGTCGTGGCTGTCGTAAATAGAGGCGCGCGGGGCAGGGACGACGTGAGACGTAGGAGTATCGATTTTGGCTACCCCGCCCTCTCCCCAGTAATGCGACAGTGTGGGTGAGTAGTCCTCGCTCCGAGCAGCCAGCCACGAACGTTGCGCGAGAATACCTCACCATACCGACGAATGCTTTGTTCGTTTCAATTACTAACAAACTTTGCAAAATGAGCCGAAGCGCTCGGTTATCGGTTAACGTCTAGAATGTTACGTTACGAGTCACGGGTACGTCCGACCCGCAGCGTAAACCCCGTAAACTGCTTGCTTAGAGGTGTGCGTAATGCCACGTAATGCGGACCCTCTCCAGATCGATGTTCACCCTCGTCTTATAAGATAATGCCAAGTATTTAATTGATATATATATATACATAACAATAAATGCTGAGAAAATTTTGGATTTTAATGTCCAAGTATTTAAAGGGTTACATGGAAGCTTGATAATAAAAAGTACGAATTACAGAAACTACCATCAGTATTTCAGTTAAACAAACGTCGTTATCATAATTTGCTAGCTAGAGGAAGATAAATGTACATGAGTTTATTCTTTAATTTGTTGTATGGCTTTTTTCGCACCTTGTTAAATAAAGTTTTTAATTCCGGAAGCCACTAGTTGAACTGAGATCAGGTCGATACACATATTACATTATTTAACGTTTGATAGTGACGAAAGGCGGGCCGACCACTTGTGGAGCGAGACGCTTACCCGATGCTATTGGAAAATGGATTTGCTCACATTCACGTTACGTGAATCAGACTTGGCAGGCTTTCGCATAGCCAAAGAATTCGCGATGTGCATCAAATAGAAAGTTAATGAACAATTGCAATTAGCCATAAGGTTAGGTAGCTCTATGAGTCACCTGGGAATCGTGAACTTATCTACAATTAATTTGGTATAGATGGATTAATTGTACCGTGGGGTTACAACCGTGGCAAATACTAAATGTAATCAAGTTGAAGTCTGTCGAGCTGCCGTCTCCGTAAGTCCGTACCCTAATAAAAGCAATCCCGCTGAGACAATGAAATACTATGCCCGTGAAGGCTTCGTGTCCATTTTATCACGGCGGTGTTACAATAACAGGACTCACGCAATCAGAGCGACAGCACCATCATTTTTTTTTGTGACGTACCTTTCATCTAGTTGCTGAAGTTGAGACGGCTGCTGGTAGTTAACACGTCGCCCATAGAGTGAAGCTCCTCCTTCAGACATGTATCCGTCCATGATATCGTTATTTCTTCCTCGATCCATGTCGTTAATGTTTATTCTTCTTAAACAGTCACCATCAGATAAATATCCTGATGCAACTTCCATATCACAATAATCAGGATTCGAAAAACCAGGGCCGTAATTAATGCGATCGCGCAATGCTATATTTTCTCGACCAAAATTAGCTTTAACAGTGTTAGCGTGATGCGGATACGTCGGCGTGTTTTTCTGTGATAGACCTGATGTCCTCATAGGAAGGGTAAGGTGACTATTGTAGCCTCTAAGCAATGGTCTCATAGGCATTACGTTCATTAACGGATTGTCATCTTCGCCAAGTGAGTTGTCACGACAGTGAGACGGTGTGCTAGACCTGCTTTCCCCCTCCAGCTTTTTACTTATGTCTGACAAGTTAGTATTGTGATCAAATGCTGGTTTTAGTCCAGAATTTTCAAGCAATCGTCGTTGTGCTGCCTGTTTTTCGGATATTTCTGCCTCATTAATAACATCATTGATATAAGTTGTATTCATGTCGATTCTCTTGCTAGCTGAGTGGCCATTAGAAGTTGTTTTGGACATTTCAGAGCCGGATTCACTAGAAGGTCGGTATATGACACTACTATCACTTGAGTTTGAATGCTGTCCAGTAGTACTGTGCGTAGAATTTGAATGCAAACTTTCAGACATTTGAGAAGTGGCATTTTGGGTGGCATTATTAATCACAGGCATCGGAGATACAGCAAGCGTTTGTTTTTGTGAAACGTCTTTACTTAAATTCGATTGTTCTCTACTAAATGGAAGTGCACTTACATTGTTTGTAGAATTTAAACTAGAATTGCTTTGTATTGGACTTAATTGACTATTTGTACCCTTGTGTATAATATGTCGTTCATCCTTTGATATTTTGAACGTTCCCTTTACAGCTGCTGTGGGCTTAGGAATACCAGTATGATTTTGTAAAGATACACTTTGTCCCGAGGGTGGCGAAGGAGGATTGTTAGGATGAATTTTTGTGTTTACACTTTCGGTGTTATTTTCACTTTTTTGTTCGCTAAGTTTCATTTGACTTCCTGACAATTTTACCATTTTTGTGTCTACCTTTCCTTTTGAATTCCTTGGATGATCATCAATCTGATTTAATTTAGTATTACTTATCGATTTAGGTGCAGCAAGCTTGGATTCTTTATCTCTTACAGTAAGCTTCGGGCTATTTCGTGATTTATCATTATTATTTGATTTAACATTCGATTTACTTAAGTTGGTGGATGAATCCTTGAGATTTTTAGAGCTAATTAACTTAGATTTTACATTTTTACCAGATTTATCTTTTGATAAAGTATCGCTTTGTTGTCTTATACTTTTAGGTCCTAACAAATTCGAGGTTTTGATATGTGCGTTAGTAGTATTGGATGATTCGTTTAAACTTAAGCTAGAGTCCGATCGTTCACTTTTCGCGGAAGAGAAACCGCTGGAAGAACTAGTTCGCTTGGACACTGCCGTGCTTTTACTGTGTTGTTTCTCATTGTTTGGCTTATCTTTATTGAAAAGTTTCAATTTATCCAGCATAGACTGCTTTGTGGGCGCTCCATTTTGATTGTTCGCTTTCTGGGAATGCGGTTGAGGTTGCGTGAATGAACTAGCCGGGATCTTGCTGCCAGGGGCCAAAAGCGAGGAATTTGGTCGTGATCTGTAAACAAGTAAGTAACAATATTGGAAGCGTAGGAAAATTTATGTTTTTTCTACAATACTTAATAGACTACTGGAGATAATTTATAACTTACCCAGAAGACGACGCAGGTGCTCGTGGTATGAAGCTGATAGCCCCCTGTCCCAGCGGGCTAGTGGAGCGACTGGAGCTCGCTGACAGAGCACTTTTTCCACCTGAAGAAATACACCAGATTACAGTTTATTGTATAACACATTCACAAGTTCGTTGATCACGTTTACCGAACTTATATCAAATATTCGATATTAAAATATCTTTCAGCGCAAGTCTATCATACTGGCTGTGTAAATATTTTAGGTAAACACTCGCGAGATAAGTCGAGAGATTTCGTTTATCATAATGATACAGGTGGTCTGCGCTGCGCCCGCGACGCACTGAACTGTTTTGGAACAAATGTTTTGTCGTCACTCATCAAACTTGTCTAATTCATCAAGAGCTATGTAACCCCTGTGTGCATTTATATTAAAAGGGGAACCTTAAACATTCTGGGGGTCTTCCTACATTGGCTTTCAACTATCGATCGTGGCATACAAAATAATAATTTCGTGACGTCATTTGGTACTTGACAATGATATGGGTGCGCGTGTAACAACCCTAAAGTAGGGACATTATAATGAGCCAATGGTGGCCATAAAAATGGTGTGTTATGGGTTTCTAGTGTTGCTATGTATGTCACGGGCTAGCGTGACTACGACTTTTAACTACAAATTCGAATATAAAAGCTTGGGAATAATCTTTGATTTGCACTTAGACAAATATTTTACTTTTCATGTCATTTATAGTTGTGTTCCTTTTTAGGGTTCCGTAGCCAAATGGCAAAAAACGGAACCCTTATAGATTCGTCATGTCCGTCTGTCTGTCCGATTCTGTCACAGCCACTTGTTTCCGAAACTATAAAAGCTATACTGTTCAAACTTGGTAAGTAGATGTATTCTATGAACCGCATTATGATGTTTACACAAAAATAGAAAAAAAACAATAAATTTTGGGGGTTCCTCATACTTAGAACTGAAACTCAAAAAATCTTTTTTCATCAAACCCACACGTGTGGGGTATCTATGGATAGGTTTTTAAAAATGATATTGAGGTTTCTAATATCATTTTTTTCTAAACTGAAAAGTTTGCGCGAGAGACACTTCCAAAGTGGTAAAAAGTGTGTCCCCCCCCCCCCGTAACTTCTAAAATAACAGAATGAAAAATCTAAAAAAAAATATATGATATACATTGCCATGCAAACTTCCACCGAAAATTGGTTCGAACGAGATCTAGTAAGTAGTTTTTTTTTAATACGTCATAAAAATTAAAAAAAAAATTTTTTTTTTCATCAAACCCATACGTGTGGGGTATCTAGGGATAGGTCTTCAAAAATGATATTTAGGTTTCTAATATAATTTTTTTTCTAAGCTGAATAGTTTGCGCGAGAGACACTTCCAAAGTGAAAAAATATGTGTCCCCCCCCTGTAACTTCTAAAATAACAGAATGAAAAATCTAAAAAAAATATATGATATACATTACCATGCAAACTTCCACCGAAAATTGGTTTGAACGAGATCTGGTGAGTAGTTTTTTTTTTAATACGTCAATAAATTTAAAAAAAATTTTTTCATCAAACCCATACGTGTGGGGTATCTATGGATAGGTCTTCAAAAATGATATTTAGGTTCCTAACATCATTTTTTTCTAAACTGAATAGTTTGCGCGAGAGACAGTTCCAAAGTGGTAAAATGTGTGTCCAAAGTGGTAAAATGTTGAACAAGATCTAGCAAGTAGATTTTTTTTTAATACGTCTTAAATGGTACGGAACCCTTCATGCGCGAGTCCGACTCGCACTTGGCCGCTTTTTCATTTATTTTCGTAATTATCTATAAATCAATAAATTTCGAACCTAAGGTCATCGCGGTGAACTAGGTGGACTAAAGTCGCCAACATCATAATTATCAAAAAATGCGTTTTTGCTTAAGCCAATCTGCTTATTACGAGTATAGCAAAAATGCTATCCTTTAAAAAGATGTCGCTGGACGGCTCCAAGAGTGTTGTGGTAACTTGATTGTCAAATGTTGTTTGTGTCTACGAACGAATAAAAATTATTCCATTCTATTCTAAATGTCAACTTTTGACAACAAGAGTGACCGTACAATGTACGGCGGCGCCTACGGCGCCATTTTATTAAATTAGACGAAATGACCAACTGTTTAAATGTTATATAAAAGGTGTATTTGAGTTAATCTGAATAATTTCAAATGTCGGTTACTTCCCAAAATGGACGAATTAATAACATCATTGATATATGTACGTTGCATTCATGTCAATTCTCTTGCTAGCTGAGTGGCCATTAGAAATCGTTTTCGACATTTCAGAGTCCGATTCACTGGAAGGTCGGTATATGACACTACTATCACTTGAGTTTTAATGCTATCCAGTAGTACTATGAGTAGAATTTCAATGCAAACTTTCAGACATTTGGGAAGTGGCATTTTGGGTACTATTATTAATCACAGGCAAGGGAGATACAACAAGCATTTGTATTCGAGTTATTCCGAAGAATTCCGAATGTCGGTAAATTCAGAAAATGTACTCTTAACTACATGTTGACGTTATGGGTAATATATTCAGTATTACTCGATATTCACGTATAGGGGAGAGCGGGCCTAAAGCGGGTAAGCTAACGGAGGCCTAAATGAATCTTCTGTAACGTATAATGAATTTCATTTTATTTTAAAGAAGAGTTATAACTTAAATATATTTAAGACCAAAAATATTGTGTGATTTTGTACCTAAAACAATAATAAAAACAAAATACACCGCTTTACCCTGGTTAAGCGCTATAAACGAGGACAAACTAATCAATAATCATAGACCTGTTTTATCAGTCTTTTTTTTTTCAAATTTAGGGTATTTTTATATAATTTCTTCAAACTAAGTATGCAGAATTGTATCATAGCAGAACAAGTAGGTACGGTACCCGCTTTGCCCCAAAGAATGTAAAATAATAATAAAACAATACGTAAAGAAAAACGCCCGAGATCTTATCATCTTCTGGAGGAAATAATAAAATAATATTGATTCATCAACATTGTAATGAATATACTAGTTTTCGAATTATTCGATGATAGGTACATATGCATTCATTTATTTATTTTGCTCTTAGGTTATAGCCTTATATCATAACTCTGATGTACGATCAAGACTTAAAAAAACTCGGGAGACTTCACAATTCACGTACCTAATCATTACATATAGCACACTATTGTATCAATTTATATATACTACGGTTATTGACTTAATAATTTCTATAAAATAGATTATAAACTATCATGGTTTTTTGTATTAAAACAGCGACTATCCTCCTCCCTACCGTTCCCTGCGTGTTTATAATTACGTTGATACATGACTTTGTAAAATATATAAAGGTTTAAAAATTACCAACTGTTCATCAGTTCATTTTTTCTGATGATGAAATAAAAACACAAAATAACAGCAATAGCTATAAATGGTTTTATAACGTTTATATTTGTTGACCAACATGAATAATGTACTCTTACTTATGTTGAAACTACTTTTCATAGCACTTTTTCCATTCTGATCTTTGCATTCAAAACTTTTTTGCGAGTTTTTCCATACTATTGCCAATAGATGCCTCCATCTTGCGATATGTCCTACTAGTATGACCATTTGCATTATGAGATTTATGAGTTCGCGCACAGCACCTATATTTTGTGGGATAACAGCCGATTTTTAGCGCTTTTTTTATTAATCCGTAAGCATACGACGACCACAATTAAACTCACTAAAACATTGAAACACATTGACCTTAGATGGGACTTACTCCCCAAAAGTCGAAAAAAGTTTACCCACGCCGAAAATCGTAAAAAAAAACATCACACGAAAATGTTCACAAGTAAATCCGTTGAAAACGAAACAGGTTTTTTAAATGATGCTATTATGTAAAACCAATTGATAGATATATAATACAAACTGTGTTCTGGTTCCAAAGAGTTCCATTTTTATATGTTACATATATTATATACAGTGTAGTTGCAGTAAGTGGCCCATTCCGGGTACATGAGCAGCCCTCGTATGGACAAATTATTCAAAGAAATGTATGAAAATTAATAACTAGCTTGGTACCTACATTTTTGCGCACATAGAGCAAGAACTAAATATTTTAAGCCACTATTCCTAATTTATCTTTCTATTGCAAATCTGATTTGATCGGTTAATAATCGGGTAATAAACTTTGTTATTTTATTCTATCGGTTAATTAATATGTATGATGTTAACATAAATAATAAAAACCTAACTCCAGTATCATGGCCATAGAACCATTTATAAATAATTGAGATTGATACTTACAATAATATTTGAGCACTTGAAAGTTTTCAAAATAACGTTTACTTATTGACAGTTTAAATTTTTGAAATCTTGACTACCGTTTGAATCCAGATTTTATACACTCATATGTAGCCTTTTGTGTAAATGTGCGCACGCGGCGAGTAATGCACCACAACTGGCGAGCAACAAGCATGCTTCCATGCTATAATCTTCAACATATACGAGACTTACAGGTCACTCGACTTTAGCTGTTAACGACTTCACTTAAGGTCCTTGTCGTCTGATAAGGGATACCCTGCACACCCGTCTGATAAAGCTCCGCTCAATTGACTGCTAAGACAATTAACACATGACTCTACACAATGAGGGCCTTGTTAAGTTGTAATTTATTGCCGGAATATTAGGTCTGGCTTATCAAAATTCTATGTAGATTACTTGGGTTCTAATAAATAGTTGATTGAGCGAAAATGAAGCGCATTTTTCCATTTGAGCTAAAACGCTTTCATATATGTCCGGCTGTTCTCTATAAATCACATTTGCAACCGCTTCTCGTGATATTTTGTAAGCAGGTTTGATAAATAATTATTTAAGGATTCTTTTATTGATTCAGGTTTTGGAAATCTTGAAAATTGCCGCGCCGTTGTATTGGGGTTCGTGAGGTCTGTAGACAGGAGACTTTGAATAAAATGACTATTGTTAAAAAAATAAAGCCTCACCTGATTAATTTCTGTCTGTTCTTCTGTGTGTCGTTGACGTACGAGTCGCCACTAACTCTTAGTTTTAGGTGAGGTCCCCACTGTAAACCAGCGCCAAGAATTGCCGCGCGATTATTCTGAGTGGGGGGTCCTATTATAGCGTCCGATTTTTTATTTTATTTAAGCGTGGCTTCTTTTCTGTATGTATAAGTTGTGGCGTTAAATAAATGTATTTTCTTTCTTTCTTTCTTAATTGTTTAAATTTTCAATAGAAACAGAGTAACAGATAGAGCTTATTATATTTACTTTAAATAATTAAGTAATTAATTACACGCATTACATATCTTTATTTATTTTACAAAATTTAAAAACCACTATTTCATACAGGTGATCGATATCGCTTTAACTAAAGCTTTGCTTAAACTTGTACCGAGTAAATACTTAAACTTGTTCAACCAAGTTGCTAAGTGTTAAGTATTCTAACTCTCCGCGGACTAGGTAAGTAGGTACATATAGTTTGTAAGGTATTAGAAACTGTGCAATATGCGCTGCCAGTAATAAGTTCAATTAGTCTGAATCAGCCCATTTAAGACGTTATAATCCATTTTGCAGTACTCGAGATTAGATTAATTTAGATTTGAATGCAATCCCTTTCTATTCATGTCGCATCTTCAATAGTTCAAAATTACTTAATAGCGTTTTTCAATCAGGATATCCAGATATTATGTAATTGTCTTTCATATAACGGAGTATCATATCCACCACTAGCTATAGGAGAAGGAACATTGTGAGGAAACCTGCGTAAAGAAATTCAAAAGTGTATGTGAAGTCCCCAACCCACATTGGGTCAGCGTGGACTGGGGTCTATAGCCCAAGGCCTCTCGAACACGAGAGGAGGCCTGTGCCCAGCAGTGGGACGTATATAGGCTGAATAATTAGTAAATAAATAGGTATTATAATTAATTATAATTTTAGAAGTAACTTGATGTGACTATATAAATACGTCGATCTCGGTGTAGATCGTGTCATTTACGATGACGCCCGCCTTGACTCGTATTGCCATGTTATTAATAGTTACATTTGACAAATCTGTGCGTCATCGTCACGTCACCGTCCTCTTGACGATGCGAGTAATATTAGTAGGTTTAACTTGTAAGTTGTAACCGTAACTTTAATGGCGTTTTTAATAAAGATGTTACATTCTTAGATTATAATTTGAACAAAACATGTGTACACATTCATATTTGTGGTAGTTAGGTATATGCATAAGTAAATATAATCTGGATAATCGATAAGAAATCGTTTTTTAGCGATAAGACCGCCTGTTGTTTCTAGGTTCTATTTTCCTTTAAAATTTATTTGTAGTTTTACATGTATGTAAAATGTATAATTGTTAGTGCAATAAAGAATATTTACTTACTTAATTACTAAAATGTGTTATAGTATTTCTTCTAATTAACTATGCGACTATTGTCTCCTGGCTGGTTTGACTAAATAACAATAAGAAGTACAATATTACAATATAAATACAATAAATAAGAAATGTGGGTACATGTTAGTTTTATATTGAAATTTTATGTAGCTTAAAAACTACTAATTAAGGAATTGTTAAACGATCATTTTGTTTATAAAAATAGTGTCCTACCTGTATGGACGGGCGTGGCAGGCAGCGGTCTCTTATCGGGCGGGGCTCGCCGAACTGCCGCCGCCGATGCCGGCAGCGGAATGGACGTCTGCAGCACCGACACCTGTCTGTAACAAGCAAGTAAAATGATTAAAAAAAAATTGTAGACAAAGAGGACCAGAAAGACAATTATAATTTAAATTAATTAAGACGCGCCAACTCTTTTTTTGTCTCACTACTAGGTATATCTAAACTGAACGGCTATTATTTTTCTTGTTGTTTGTTTGTTGGTAACTGGTTGGTAAACTTGACCAGGCAGGCTATGAAAACATGAGCGTTCCAATTTGGCGTTAACTCTCGAAATCATTATTTCTGTTAAATGAAATTGTAACTTAGATGTGTTCGAGGTACATATAATTAGTATATTTAGCAAAAGTTTCGCTACTTCCCACTAGATGGCGCTGACTCCGGCGCATACGCGCGCTACCTTACTTTATCCTTTTGCGTATAAGGCGACTACGTAGTGTTATGACCGAATTAGGCTCTTTAATTCAAAGAATTATCCTAAAATTCTTAAACTTCCAGTTTTGCGTAAATAAATACCTAATCGTATTTTTTCTGTAAACGATTTTTGGGCTCCCCTAAACTTTTTTCTTATATGACCTCACATACAAAACAATATAATCTGTTTTGTAAAAAAAGGATAAAATAAAGTAAATCGATAAGTATGGATTTAAAGCTATTTATTATTAAGCAATAGGTAATTCCTTAAACATCCGCTAGATTCCGCTGTTAGACGAATCGTATTTCCTTTCCCATTTCTAATTTAATCACTTAACCAGGAGTTCCTCCGGCACGTCTGCCACTTACTGCTAATTCATTGGCAGGTTTAAATCTAAGTAGGTACAGAATTAGTCAAGAGCTTGGTGCTTATTTCCAGAAATAAAATAGTTACTTAATTTCCCTTAGTGAGAATTCTTCCGCGTTATAAAAGCCATCTCAGGCAGGAATCATGTTGTAAGAACACTATAATTGCATTGTACCTATGATATTCCCTGTAGAATATGATAGTATTTAAGTATGAATGTATTTCTGTAATGTTTGTAATCAGAAGTTTATTATGATTTCTACCTTCTACCATTCTCAATAAAAGTGACTGCGGTTTAATTGGCACGACCAAGCACGAGTCAATAAAAAACACACAGGCCGTTAATATGTACCTTACAATTTTTAATTTTTTTCAATGGTTCATTGAAGTAAGGTTTAATTTTTTTATGAGGAGACGAATCGTTTGATTGTAAGCAATTACCAGCGCTCATAGACACCCGCAATACCAGAGGGGTTGTAAGTGCCTAGAGCAATTCCTAGTTGAGCAACTTTTCAAATCTCGAATTTTTGAAGCTATGTTTCTGTCGCGCTGCAGTGCGTGCGTGCGATAAGGACAACTCTAGCTCGGACTAAAATTCCCACGCAAAAAACTCAAAAGTCGAGCTTTCGCTTTCGACTATTTCCTCCTCCAAACACAACCAACTCCAACCAACCAAGAGAAAGAAATAGTCTATGCCGCTATGTGATTTTCGAGGCGCTGTAAGTTCCTTCAAAATAAAATAACCCAAAAAGCAAAACATAGCGGAACAGATATTGATCTTATTTGAAAAAATCATTGCTCTAGGTTAAAAATCCAGGGAGGAAACAGTTGAGACCGTTTGTATGAAAAAATCGCAACTAGGAATTCCTCTTAAGGTACAGGAGTACGGCAGATATTACTGATCATTATTGACCGTACGTACGATAAACGTAGGTAGTGGTAACATTTCATAACATTCAGTGGTGACACCACTTATGTAACGATAGGTACCTAATCGGTGTTATCGAATTCCCAAAGCGCTTTATATATAGGTAGGTACAAGTATAGTGTTACAATTACATAATCTAACTACTATAACGACAGCGATAGCAATACTTCAATATTCAAATTAACAAGTAAGGCTCTGTTATTATTTGACTGTTAAAAGGCATACTTTAATTAAACGAATGTTAGGTCTCCCTGCTAAGAATCAAGAATTCTTATTAAAGATTATAAGATTTATAAGAGTTGAACCGAACACGTAATGAACTACTAGGTACTTCTTAAAAGATTTATTGCTTGTGTGCCTTCCTTGGCCTTATTGTGAACCTTAGAATTGAATTGGTATGCAAGTACCTATATTAACTCTTATCAAGTTGTCTATTGTCAATGTTATATTGCCGCCCAAGAAATTCACTGTTAAGTTTTACTTCAGTCCATGAGCTATAACTAAAAATGGCAAAAGTATTGAATGTTAAAACGATTCTACATTGACTGATAAAAAAAATCATATTCTTTGATAACATTTGATGATTTTATGTGCGGTTGTTCAGGATTTCCCTATTAATAAATAAGTAGTTAAGATAAAGGCCGAGCCCTCACAGCCCACTGCGCGGCGCTCGCTCGCGCGAACGCGTGCCTTCACGTGTGGCTAACTCTACTGGAGCCCGTATTACTTATATTATAGGGTATGCTGGACTAAGATCGGATCAAGTCAAGATCTTTAGTTTAAAATACTACTTCATCAATTCAGTTTAATTTCTACAACATGGTTTCTGAAATTTTCTAGATTTACCCCATGTGCCACTTAATCGTGTAAATAAGAGTCAGGACAATATTTGAAGTATTTGAAGAAAATAACTTTTTCTCAAAAATGGACGGCAAAGTCGAATTTGCTGGTTAAAAAGAAGTCTCAAAGTGCGTAGTTTATGGTCAATCAAGAATAAAAAAGTTTAAAACATTGCAGTCTCGGTTTCAGTACTGCAATGATGCATACAAACTCCATTATTTGTCGAGAACAAAACTTAAAAAAAAAAATTAAATGGCTATATCAAATGAAGACATATGACCAGTACTTATTATTATACCATTGGTATTGCGACTATTTAGTTGTCTGAAATAGGTTGGCGTATTTTCGGCAAAAAAATATACAAATACACATCTAATTTTTTTATTAAATAAATAAAATAGCGGTAATGCACATGTTTTCAATTATTTTTACTTTTTGTGACAATGTATATGAAAGGCTGGAAGTAGCTACTACCAGAACCAGATGAATGTACTTGTAGAGAGTGCCCAGCTTATACCTGGTGGTTTACAATAGAAAAGGACCTCAAGAAAGACTAATAGCTAGAACCAACAACTAACTGACTGTTTTGGCGCAGAAGAGTCCGGAGAGCTGACCCCAAATAATGGGAACAGACAAGGATGAAAAAAGAGTTCGTTCTGATGTAATGTTACCTACCCGACAAATGTTCTTTTTACTCGGCTACGGCAAAGCAAAAGGAGGGTTCTGATTTTGACCGGAATCTGTTCCCTCACATAACTTCATAAAGTATTAATTATTCGTTTAACTATTTAAAATCCCCAAATCATCAAATTGATATAATTTACGTAACATAAAGCGACTCCGTAGTTTGTGTAATAAAGGAAAACGGATTAATCCTAATAAGGCCTAGTTTCCTCTCTGGGCTGAATATGAATAGTCTGATGGTAGTCGCTTTCGTAAAAACTGGCGCCTACGCGAATTCTCGGGGTAAGTTGCCAAGCGGACCTCAAGCGCCCATGAGCCGTGGCAATAAGCCGGGAGAAACGCTAGGAAGGAAAGAGGAGTTATTCAATTATTCCCTTGATGCAGTGCAGGGCAATACCTTGACTGTAACATGCATGCCAACACTATTAACTGTTATAAGTTTGTTGTAACTTGTTAGGACGCAACAAAGCTCGAGCTCCATTTCACTGTAACATTATTAATTTGAGCTAATACACTCCAGAGTGCATGGCGACACAATACACGTGAAGCGAACATCGAGTTGTGAGGCGATTATACTAGTTAGGTCGGTCGGTAGCCGCATGAGGTTGGTATATCGGTACGTCGGTCGGTATATCGGTAGGTACGTCGGTAATTGCCACAATTAGAGTTTGTTTCCGTGGTCGGACAAAATGTGTGTGGTGCGCTAAAAGCGATGATCGCGTTCGTGTTCGTAGTGTGCGAAAATGTAGTTTAAGGGTCTGTTTCACAATGTCCGAGTAAAGCCCTGAAGTTACTTGCCACTTATCTGTCTTGCATCCGTATTTCCATTTGATTGGCCAAAATCTTAAAATCGAATCAAGTGTGATCGGTGAGCCAATTTTATTTTTGCGTCTACACCACCTGATTGGACCAGGAAATTTAATCAGATTGGGCGAAAATTGTCCCATCTGGACTGGCCTTCACTGATCTTGTACAGAAATTTACCTAAATCTCTGTTTTGGGTATATTGCTGGGAAAGGATTACAGTCGGCGTTTTAGTCTTAGCAGAGGGCCTATTGGTTATTGGACATCTGTGGACTTTCAATAACTTATGTCCCATAGTCGCCAAGTGACACGTACAGCTAATAATTAACATATATTAGTGCATTTAGTTGAGAATTTTGAGTGAATTCCACTGTGAAGTGGTGCCTAGGATGCCGTTATTAAACGTGGAAAACATAAAAAAAACGACTATTAAAACCTATAAATTCAATCACTTTTTCAAAGGTACGAACTTCCAAATTGTTCTCATATGTGTCAGCCAAAAACCCGTATCGAGGATGACGGGAGGTTCCGGAGCCGTCAGTTCCTCCGGAAATGGATGCTGTCGAGCCCAGGCTGTGATGGCGGCACATGCTACTCGAGTAACGATTTCAGAGCTCCATTAAAGATTCAATCTATATATAAGGTTTAAGGTTTAAGATCATTTAATCTCATTAAGAATTTTTACAATTCACTTGCACGAGATAAAACATTAATAATGAAAAGATTATAATAATATGGATATGAGCGTACAGGCACTAAATTATAACATTTTAAAACGTAAAAAAGGGGTACCTGATCAAACAAACATTTATTGACCGCGTGCTTTCGAAAATGCATGCAACTATATGCTATTTTGATACCTTTTTCTTTTGCAGTACTGTTTGGAATAATTAAACCGGATATCTAATTACGTGTATTATGAATTTCAAATACATCCCGACGCGTGACGTTTTGAACCCTTTACAGCGTTCGTGGTCAAACGGTGGACTGACTGACTGGTTTCTCGTCCTGTCGGTCAATAGCATTTTTATTAAAAAAAAAACTTATGTAAAATAAATAAAAGAAGATAACCCACTCATTGACGACCCTATAACTCTCGGTCTAGTGATGGTAAGCTTCTTCGTAACTTCGTAGGCAAAAAGCTCATAAAAGCACTTCATCTCTAGAGATAAGTACACTGAAATCAATGAATCTCAAACATTTTTTTAAAGATCTGTAAACACCTCTTCATCCCCCTTCACATTGTTAACGCACACACCTCTGATCAAAGCTACTGGTACATTTTGCTTTTACGATATTGATGAAATGTTTCTTGCCGTAAAACTCTACGGAGCGTGACTTAAATCAATTTCGTCTTTATTTTTAGAATGTTCGATCGTCGGCAATGCTCTCAACTTTATAACTTTTACACTGTTGGACAAAGATATTCTTAGATTGAACTTTTACTTTTAAATTTTGGTAATTATTTAAAAGATCAAGGTTGAATGAATAGTTTAGGTACCTATTCATCTATATTGTACAGGTAAGTAAGCTATCCGAAATAGCAATCTACTATTTCCTCGTATACGTACGCTACACTTTTGATTACCTATGTAATCCAGTAAAAGAAAATGAAAAGTGACTATGAATGTGAAATTTACTTTAATCATTAATTTTCACTTTCCTAGCATCTGATGTACTGGTTCCAGAAAATACTCGCCCGTGAACAAAAACTTTCTTCGTCGCATCGCTTCCTACCGATCGCCGATGGTCTGACAGTTGCCTTAACATTAACACATGTTCAAATCAGTCTTAGTGTCCGTTTAAACAAACTTTTTTTTTGTACTACGTCGGTGGCAAATAAGCATCCGTATGCCTGAGGGTAAGCAGTCTTCGTAGCCTATGTACGCCAGAGGAGTTACATGCACGTTGCCGACCCTAACACTCCGCACCCTCATTGAGCTCTGGCAACCTTAATACTCACCGGCAGGAACACAACTATGAGTCGGGCCTAGTGTTATTAAACTATGGAAATATAAATTCAAAGTTGTATGTGAAGGTCCACAAAAGCGTGGGGACTATACCCTAAAACCTCTCGCACATGATAGGAGGCTTGTGTCCAGCAGTGGGATGTGTATAGGCTAAATTATTACACTATATGGGAACGTAAAACAAGGGCCCTTCCATACATACCTTCGAACCTCAGGCGACGTGGGCAAACTCCTCGATTTCCGACTCTTGGCATTGTGACGTGGGTGCCCTGGACCCGAGCTGGTGTTTCCCATAGCTGATCACTTATTGTCTACGTTCACTGCACATTGTAGTGCAATACGCATAATACATTCGATTTTCCACAACAGTTTGATTGGTTAACACTGTCACGAAACTAGGGTCATTTCAGTTGTCTCTTATTGGTACGTACTTACACACATAATAAATAGTATATTAGTAACTGGCCATTGGTAGACATGACTTTTAGCTGTAATAAAACGAATAAAGTTTACGAATAGTCATTAAGGTATGTCAAAGCTTGAACAACATAAATAGGCGCATATATTCGTATGCTGCGAGGCAAGTAGTGGTAAACTTCGTGTTCTTGAAGATTTGTTTTTGTAATTAATATATTGTGCTGGGGCTAAGTATTAATTTACCGGGGTACTCAAGAAATTTTTATTCGACTACCTGGGAACATTACTCACGGTTATGCATAAAGTTAGTTTATCTTACAAGATACGTAGTACGTACCTTACCTAAAGTACCTAGCTCTATTGTTTGCTATTTCAATGTACCCCAAGTCTTACTGTACAAATTAACGTTCGCAACAATAAACAGTTGGACGCTTGCTGTGCTCTTAGATATTTAGTGATTCGGCATTTGAATAGTTAGGTACCTATAAATTCTGTTGTGACTTAGGTACCTACTGGTATTTATTGCATCGGTGTAGGCACGTACGGCAGTCGGAGCATAATTTACCTTTGACATTGTATTCAAAATTAATCCTTATTGATATATAATTAAGGTAGCTTAAAAAATAATCATGTTGAGTAAGTTACGAGCCCGAAACCAGAACCGGCCAAAATACCAGCGGTCGCCGAAGCTTCGGACATTGCAAACATTCCTTATGCGAGTCTCATTGGACCACGGGCACCACGGTATTGTCCTTGGTTATTCTTTTTAATTAAACCACACTTTAAAACTATTTAAAAGGTTCAAATAATTTGACGATGACATATAAAATAACAGACAGACGTAATAAAGCGCATCAGTAGGTACGAGTATTAATTATATTTAAGTGAATGAAATAAATTGACAATGTTAACTTTGATCAGCAATGGATGGATAGAAAAAGGGGATGTGTAATG